>NC_134364.1:16227392-16484892 GCF_048569485.1 Anomaloglossus baeobatrachus | reverse complement strand
AGCTATGATTCCTAAACCCTTTCTCCGATTTGGATGTGAAAACTCTCATATTGCAGCTGGGAGTGTGCACTTTCAGCCCATATTATATATATAATTGTATTTCTGAACATGTTTTTGTAAACAGCTAAAATAACAAAACTTGTGTCACTGTCCAAATATTTCTGGACCTAACTGTATGTATATATATATATATATATATATATATATATATATATATATATATATATATATATATATATATATATACATACATATATATATTTATATATATATACATATATATACATATATATAATATATATATATATATATGTGTATGTATATATATATATATTATATAATTAGTGTGTGTGTGTGTGTGTGTTTTTAGGATTGAAAATAATTAGACAATAGATACTGCAGAAAGATGATTGCTGGATTCATAGATATATAAATAGGTGGAGAGTTAGATTTGAACTATACGGGTTGATACAATATAAATATGAGTTGCAGATATACATAAAAAGGAAAAATTACTGTATATAATGTCAATACCACAATGCATATAAATAAATACATACTGTATACTCCTCAACATTGATATTGCAACTAGAGATTAGAGATGAGCGATCTTCATCAGAAAATTACTAAATCGTACAATTGTTTGCGGAATCAGATCGGGATACCGAACATTTAAATGAAAAGTCGGACGTGTTTGGTTTTGATCAGTTTATGTTCTGTTTGCAGAAACCATTCTCTCTCAGCCCCATCACAGCCATGTCAAGTATTGGCATGGTTGTGATTGGCCAGGGAAATCACTATAAAAAAGGGAAGCAAAATGGTTAAAGCACGACATACTTACCAAGTCTGCCCGCGGCTCTATTCCTACTTCCAGGGCCGCTAATGATCCCTCATATATATTCATTGCTTTCCATGCCCACCAGTGTCTCTGATTGGCTGCAGTCAGACGGTGCCCCCAGACAGCATCTGTGATTGGTTGGAGTCACAGACCCTGTGTGCATCTTTGCTGGTGTAAAATAAGTAAATAAATGTAAAAAAATGGTGTGTAGTCCCTCCGCCAAATTTTGATACCTAGTCATGATAAAACCTGACAGCTGGAGGCTGGTATTCTCAGGCTGGGGAGGCCAATGGTTATTGGGCCCCTTCCCAGCCTAAAAATAGCAACCTGCAGCTGCCTAGAGTTGTTGCATCTATTAGATGTGACAATCCCGTCACTTTATGCAGCTCATCACAATTGCCCTTGTGTGGTGGCAATCAGGGTAATATAAGGGGTTAATGACAGCTCTCGGCTGCCTCAAAGTTCTAGATACTAATGAGGGGCATCTATGAAACCAATTCTTGACATGGCTGTAATAGGGCCCAATGTGGATGGTTTCTGCAAAAGCATAAATGAGAGCAGTTACCTAATAAAGCCGAACTTTGCCAATTTTTCAGAAGTGTTTTATGAATCCGATCTTTATCCAAACATGCCAACACTCATAGTGAATTTGAGATTGGCAAACCTTTTTTAAACAACTTCACTCAACTCTAATTGTAACACCAAGAAGGAAAAATCATGAAATGATGGAAATAACAGAATGGAGACTTGACTGATTTGCAAATGGCGAAACAATGGCAACAAAATATTCTAGACTTCTGGAATATCAGCCTTGTGGAGGAATCCCAGCACTTCCAGCTTCGGCTGAGATTACTGAGGTCATTTATGGTCAACTAAGGAAGGTTCTGCCGCTGAATGCACTTGGGTAAATAAAAGGGATCCGCTCCTGGGAGTTCCTGTGTAATCACAAACCAATGACTCAGTGGAGAAAAGTCTAAAGGTACCGTCACACATAACGAGATCGCTAGCGAGATCGCAGCTGAGTCACGGTTTCTGTGACGCAGTAGCGATCCCGTTAGCTATCTCGTTATGTGTGACACCTACCAGCGATCAGGCCCCTGCTGGGAGATTGCTAGTCATTGCAGAATGGTCCAGGCCATTTTCTTCAAAGGCGATGTCCTGCTGGGCAGGGCACATCGCTGTGTTTGACGCTGTGTGACAGGGTCACAGTGACTGCTGAGATCTCTATACAGGTCGCTACTGCGACCTGCATTGTTCCTGCATCGCTGGTAAGATCTGACTGTGACATCTCACCAGCGACCTCCCAGCGACTTACCAGCGATCCCTATCAGGTCGCATCGTTTTTTGGATTGCTGGTAAGTCGTTGTGTGTGACTGGGCCTTTAAGACACTGCAGTCAAAGGAGACAAGTCTGGAAATGCTGCCATCAAGGGAGACAAGTCCGTAGACGCTACATCCACTAGAGATAAGTACGTAGACGTTGCAGCCACGGTAGGCAAGTCCATAGATGCTGCATCCACTAGAGATAAGTACGTAGATGTTGCAGCCCCAGTAGACAAGTCTGTAGATGCTGCAGCCATCGATGACCAGTTCAGACATGCTGCAGCCATTATAGACCAATCCCATGATGCTCCAGCCACAGGAAACAAGTTTGGAGACTCTGCAGTTATGGGACAGAAGTTATGAGATGCTTCAGCCGTGGGAGACAAGACCAGAGATGCAGCTATGAGAGACAAATCCCACTATGCTGCAGCAACAGGAAACAAGTCTGGAGATGCTGCAGACACGAGAGACAAGTTTGGAGATCATGCATCCATGGAAGCAGGTTTAGGCCACACAGACTGCTCACAGTAGCAAGAGGAACCTGTGGCCTGGCCACAGCTGTTTCATATTGTTAAAGGTTTTTCTTGTGGACTGTATCGCCAACTGAAATCGCATTGCCATTATGCAGCAAGATGGCTTTTAGCCTTGTTTTGGACAAATGATGAAGAGTCTCCATTCTTCTGGTTTATGACTTCTCTCTAGAGCTTCCAATAAATTGTTGATGTTGTTGTGCATCACAAGATGGTCCTCCATGAAGAAGTATTGGACAAGATCTTTATCACAGTGGTGGAAGAAAGACGCCTGAACATTGCCCGCCTGGAGATTCCTCTGCTGTATCCCTAATCTTGGGCAGATCCAAATCTCTAACAAGACTATTCAGTTCACTTGGGGTGGATCAGTTGAGGTTGCTGGCAGAAGCTCTGGGTTACGAGGGGAAGATGCTTCATGACACCCACTTCTTCCTCACTTGACTGAACATGTTTCTGCTGCTTTTGAGCCCGGCAGATCTTCTGTATGTTTTACAGGGTGGTGTATTGCAAATGCAAGGTTTGGATACTATAAAGTCCACTTCTTCATTGAAACTCTTTTCCCAATGGGGCACCATGCAGAAATGGCTATTAATACAATTGGTTGACTCTCCAGATCATTGGGACTGTAAAAGGCATAGATTGTCTCTTCCCATGCAACCACTGGGTAAGATGTGATCCATCTATTGCAACAGATGTGAAGCGCAACTCTTGTCATGATCTCCTACTCTGCAGCCAAAATACAGGTTGTAACCTTTCTGACCATGGTAGTCAAGTTTCACCTTTGTGATGCCAAAGTGACGTCTCTGCATATGTAGCAAAAACTATCCAATAATGCAAGAACGAGGCATATCTGAAAAAAACATAGAAATGTGTCAATATTGTAGGGAATCCTAAAACGGTATACCTTACACAGAGAACATTTATAAAAGTAGGAGATTAAACTAATTAGTATTACGTCATCGAAGCAGAGGCTCAATAGACTAAATAGAGGATGTCATAGACTATCTACTAATAATGCAATAATGATTATGAAATAATAAAGATGCAATTCTTCTATAAGAGCATGAAAGGTGTCATAAATAATTATAAGCTCTCATGGATCTTAGAAATTGGAACTAGTCAGCAAATGTAAGTACCAAATATTCGTTTTCAGCAACATAAAATTAGTTGAGTTCAACTGTTTTCATTTCTGAACCAATTTGACTTCAGAATAGTGTCATTAGATATACAGTAGTTGTTAGAGAGATAGATATATATGTATGATAGGTAGAAAGTATCACGCTGGGTACGGGGAAGTACCAAGCGAACAGCGAAAGGGAAGTGAAACGATGTTTCTAGGAAGATGATGACCCCCTGACATAATCTACCACTGGCGCTTGACGTCCCTCACCACCTAGATAGGTTTTGCACCTATGCGCTGAGCCGGATACTTGGCTCTAGATATCCCTAGTGCTGGACCCTAAATAGGGAATGGATGGGATGAGCGCTTAGTCAACCCCACTAAACACTAACTAAGACACAAGGAGGACACACGGAGAAAGTAAACTAATAACTTATCTCCAGATGGCTCAGGGTGAGGAACCGCAACAACAACAACAAAGTTTCTCCAGATGAATACGAGCCGACTGCTTGCACTCAAGACCTGTAAAGGGTTTTTAAACCTATCACCAGCAAAGACCAAGGGGAAATGTGGGTATTTAAAGACACAAAGGGAAGTGCTGATGGTTAACAGCTGAAAGGTGAGGAATTCTGCATGGTCCTAAAGGGAAAGGGATTAACCCCAAGCAGAGAAAAGGGGAAAATCAGGGAGTAGCTTGTGTAGTCAAATGCTTTGACGTTCTACAGCCGGACACCACAGGACTGTCTATCAAGCGTGACTCACCCGTGACAGAAAGAGTCCCAAATATTCCTTTTACCTTTTTTGTACAGCTGCTCCACAATTCCACACTGTATCATTTTTACCTAAAAATGACGCTTCTTACTAAATTATGTACTTGATACTCCATAGGTGTCCTCTATTGAAATGTGGGCTGTCATGCGGCTGTTCCTATTTCATTCTCAGACATCCATCCTCTTGGGATAATCCGAATATTCACATAATGGGTACTGACGACAGAAGGGCCACACACTAAATAGGTGAGAACCATTATATACATTTTGCCACCCACTAATATGTGACGCGGAATTCTATCTTTTTGGAAACATTGGAGCGCGGATCATTTAGTAGTTCATGTCTCAGCTGTTTGTGCAGGTTTCAGATTGTTCTAGTTGTGAAAAAGGGAAAATTCATGCGGCCTGTCTTTCCTGCTGCAGAGACTAATCAATTTTAGTCTGGATGCTTGCCTATGAAATCCCCTGTGTTTTTCGCCAACTGCTAGCAAAATTTGGAAACACCACCCCCTCTGTGTTGTGCTTAGAAAATCACTCTTCATTCATCTGCAGATCACAGAGAAAAAAATGCTAATTTCTACTCATCCACAGACAAGAAAAATCAAATAATACAAAAAAACAATAATAGTAATTGTTGAAAATGAATAATAATAAATAAAGTTTCATAATATTTGTATTTAGAATGTTCGAGAATCTTAGTTTTCCTCCTTTGCAAATACAACATCACTTCATTGTTTGCATGCAGATCCGGTACAGACTAAGCCGTTTCTATGGTGACAGACTACAAACAAACCCATTGTAGTCTGATTTTAGAGATGAGCAAAATATTTCGAACCAAATTAAATTGGAATTTTGGAAAAAAATAAAATTTGTATTCTCCTGAATATCAAATTAATCTTTTTGTGACTTTTCTCCAAAAAAAAGGAAAAATCGATTTGTATCAAATTACTTTTTTTCTTTTTTACAATGTGCTTAAATTCTAACTACCTGCCAGTTGTGCCCGGCACCGATCTACCCCTGCCCATAGCAGTCATTGATGGGGGGCAATAATGAAACAGAAGGGTTTTGAATAGTGCAGATATCCGGGATAGGCGGGACTAACCGGACTTAAAGAAAAAAATATGGTTCCGGCCCGGAATTGATCTCAGATATCTGGTAGGATGCCGGTCCCCATATAAGTCTATGGGGACCAGAACCCGGCACTTAAAAATGGTGGTAGAAGGGATATGGGCATTAGAGCAAGCGTGATATACTTACCGAATCTCTGATGCGGCTGTAACTGCTTCCATGCTGATCACTCTTCTTTCGGGGCCACTCATTTAGCTTCATGCATATTCACTGCTTGCCCAGCCCACTGGCCGTCCTGGTGTCTGTGATTGGTTACACTCAGATGCGCCCCCAGCCTATTTGACAGGGTCTGACTCCTCTCTGCTGGTCATTATCGCAGTATAAGAATAAATAAACAAATAAAATGGCATATGGTCCCCCCCCGTATTATGATACCCAGCACAGATAAAGAATACGGCTACATGCTGCAGCCCCAGGCCGTGCGCTTATCTTATCAGGCTGTGTATCAAAATAAGAGGAACCAGCTTTTTTATTATAAATAATAATATAAATAAATAATTTAAAAAACCGGCATGCGTTCCCCCAATTTTGATTCTCAGCCATGATAAAGCCCGACAGCTGCGGGCTGGTATTCTCAGACTGGGGAGATCCATGCTTATTGAGCCCCCCCAGCCTAAAAATAGCAGCCTGCAGCCACCCAGGATTGTTTCATCCATTAGATGTGACAATCCCGGCGCTTTACCCAGCTCCTCCCAATTGCTTTGGTGCAATGGTAATAAGAGGTTGAATAAATATTTACAAGTGATGGATAAATAAATAAAACATTAAGAATTCCAGAGAGCACTCTGAACATTTGCAGATATTCATTAGACTCAAAGGCCAGTCCTAGCTCTGAGACATCCCGCTTCACTTCACCCTGATACGTTTTTATTGTGCGCTCATTTTTTTTTATTTTTTCATTTATGAGGTTTAAGATGTTCATTATTTTCCCCGAATCTGCGTTTCCTTCTATCTTATTATTTTTCCCTAATTCATCGTTTTCTCTGATCTTACATTCATTAGATTTTTGCTTTCCTAGCGTGACTTTTTGACTGTGATCACTAATGAGTCCTGAGATATGTGAACCGTAGAACAATTATATTAATCACTCGGCAGAACCGCACTATCGGCAGCACTTCAGTTTGTTTAAACAAAACCGTTTCCTGAGGCGCAGCGTAAAATAAAAACATCTTGACACAGATAAATGGAGAGAGCTACAAAACACCGCGAAAGATTCTTATATCATTTCTATTAATTACTCGGAGAGGAGGGCTTTTTCCACCAATGTTCTTTGTCATTTATGTAAATTGTGAGCGACCTCTTATAGCCTCGTGCCCTGGTACATGCCCAAAACAAGCGCGGAGTAACCTAGGATGGCACGGCGTCAGTCTGAGACGATGATACTAAAAATACATCCCCCGATAACACTGATCCTCTACTGACTCTAAGCAGCTATTATCTCTAACAGTCATCCAAGCCTAACCCCCTGCTAATCGTAACCCAGCACCAAGCCTAACCCTCCGCTAATCATAACCCAGCACCAAGCCTAACCCTCCGCTAATCATAACCCAGCACCAAGCCTAACCCTCCGCTAATCATAACCCAGCACCAAGCCTAACCCTCCGCTAATCATAACACTACACCAAGCCTAACCCTCTGCTAATCATAACCCAGCACCAAGCCTAACCCTCCGCTAATCATAACACTACACCAAGCCTAACCCTCTGCTAATCGTAACCCAGCACCAAGCCTAACCCTCCGCTAATCATAACCCAGCACCAAGCCTAACCCTCCGCTAATCATAACCCAGCACCAAGCCTAACCCTCCGCTAATCATAACCCAGCACCAAGCCTAACCCTCCGCTAATCATAACCCAGCACCAAAGCCTAAAGGCTGCATTACACGAGTCGATCTATTGTGCGATGCATCGTTGGGGTCACGGATTTTGTGACGCACTTCCGTCAGTCGTAACGACATCTCCTCATGTGACAGCTCCTTGCGAGTCCAACCGATGCCTAATCGTTTGAAATTCGGCCTTCGTGTACTCATCGTTTAATTCCATAAAATCGGTCAGTTTAGTCTTAATGAACGACACATTGCAAAGTGTGACACCGTGTAATCGGCCATCCTCGTAGTTGTTTGTGACGTCAGTAAACGTTCAGGGCGTATTTGTGGTTTTAAATAATCACGCCTAATCTAATCGGATTGGTTGTAGCAGATGCGTTTTGATTGGTTATTACTGTTATAAAATACGGAGCTGTAGTCATGATGTGTGAACATTCAGCCTTGGCGTCATGCACAGTGTTTTATAGTGCATTATTCCTAATTTTTCTTACGTTTGTTTGTTCGCTGGATTTTCCGCCCTCACTCCTTGTTATCCCTTTTTTGTGGTAAGTTGTTATATGCCAATCTTTCCTTTTTGGATCAAAATAGACATTAACCAGACCACAAACAACAAACAAGATTGATGCTAAGGGGACACACGAGGCAACAAAGACAGACGCAGAAGAGAAACTATATATATGGGATGTAACCAATCAACCACATTAGCAGAACTGGATTGAGCAGGTCAGAAGAATTCAGGGCGTGCAACAATCCAGACAACGTCACGGAGGGGTGTATAGTTTGCCTAATTACGCCCATACAAAAGACAGATTGACCAAAGGAAAACATGTGTGAAGCCTTTTGGACGTCCGCCATGGCCAATCAATATATCGATGAGCGCTTTGTGGTCGTTTGACAACACTCAACGTGTGACACATGGACAACTACCTATCAGCGATACAAACAAAAAAAAAAAAAAAGACTTTGCCAAATAAATCGCACGATGGATTGACTCGTGTAAAGCAGCCTTTACCCTCTGCTAATCGTAACACTACACCAAGCCTAACCCTCCACTAATCATAGCACTACACCAAGCCTGACCCTCTGCTAATCGTAACACTACACCAAGCCTGACCCTCTGCTAATCGTAACACTACACCAAGCATAACCCTCCGCTAATCGTAACCCAGCACCAAGCCTATCCCTCCGCTAATCGTAACCCAGCACCAAGCCTAACCCTCTGCTAATCGTAACACTACACCAAGCCTAACCCTCCGCTAATCATAACACTACACCAAGCCTAACCCTCCACTAATCATAACACTACACCAAGCCTAACCCTCCGCTAATTGTAACACTACACCAAGCCTAACCCTCCACTAATAAAAAAAATCCACCAAACCTAACCCTCCGCTAATCATAACCCAGCACCAAGCCTAACCCTCCGCTAATCATAACCCACACCAAGCCTAACCCTCTGCAAATGATAACACTACACCAAGCCTAGCCCTCTGCTAATCATAACACTACACCAAGCCTAACCCTCCGCTAATCATAATACTACACCAAGCCTAACCCTCTGCTAATCATAACACTACACTAAGCCTAACTCTCTGCTAATCATAACCCACACCAAGCCTAACCCTCTGCAAATGATAACACTACACCAAGCCTAGCCCTCTGCTAATCATAACACTACACCAAGCCTAACCCTCCGCTAATCATAATACTACACCAAGCCTAACCCTCTGCTAATCATAACACTACACTAAGCCTAACTCTCTGCTAATCATAACACTACACCAAGCCTAACCCTGCACTAATCATAACACTACACGAAGCCTAACCCTCCACTAATCGTAACACTACACCAAGCCTAACCCTCCACTAATAAAAAAAAATCCACCAAACCTAACCCTCCGCTAATCAGATCACTACACCAAGCCTAACCCTCCGCTAATCGTAACACTATACCAAGCCTAACCCTCCGCTAATGATAACAGTACACCCACTAAGCCTAACCCTCTGCTAATCGGAACACTACACCAAGCCTAACCCTTTACTAATTGTAACACTACACCAAGCCTAACCCTCCGCTAATCATAACAGTACACCCACTAAGCCTAACCCTCCACTAATCATAACACTACACCAAGCCTAACCCTAAGCTAATCATAACAGTACACCAAGCCTAACCCTCCGCTAATAAAAAAAAATCCACCAAACCTAACCCTCCACTAATCATAACACTACACCATGCCTAACCCTCCGCTAATCATAACAGTACACCAAGCCTAACCCTCCGCTGATTGGAACACAACACTAAGCCTAACCCTCCGCTAATCGGAACACTACACCAAGCCTAACCCTTTACTAATTGTAACACTATACCAAGCCTTACCCTCCGCTAATCATAACAGTACACCCACTAAGCCTAACCCTCCACTAATCATAACACTACACCAAGCCTAACCCTTCACTAATTGTAACACTATACCAAGCCTAACCGTCCACTAATCAGAACAGTACACCCACTAAGCCTAACCCTCCACTAATCATAACACTACACCATGCCTAACCCTCTGCTAATCATAACAGTACACCAAGCCTAACCCTCCGCTGATTGGATCACAACACGAAGTGTAACCCTCCGCTAATCGTAACACTCCACCAAGCCTAACCCTAAACTAATCGTAATATTAAACCAACCCTAATCCTCCACTACTCATATCACTTTACCAGTATTGTCATCATAAGTATTTGGTCCAAAGACACCAACTCTATGGCCGGGCCGGCTCAACTCTCTATTAATCTCATGGTCCTGTATTTGGCTTCATACATGGAGTCTATGTAGCTATGTGTAACTGAGTCATTTTCTGCAACCAAGACTACACGTTCTCCTAAGGAAAATGTTAAAAAAAAATCCCTCAATATTTATCTATTTATTTATTACATCTTGATTCACTGTCTTGATACATTTCTGTTACATTCGATACATTGCCCAAACTCTAAGATTGTTCCTGGGGCTCTTGCTTTAAAGCAGATGTTTAGCCCTTAAAATCATTAATAAAAAGACAAGAATAAATGTTGTGTTCCAGGGAAGGAATCGCTCTGATTGCTTCATTGTTTCTGTGACTTTTTTCACGTCGCTCCAATTAGGTCGCCTGAATTCTGTCTAGACACTTACTAGACTTCTCCAACTTGGGCTTTAATAAGAGTCTGTTGACCTGTAATCAGGATTCCCCCCCCCCCCCCCTTATTGTAACAGTTTTGTGGCTTGACATAATAAAGAATGGTCTGTTACATTGTATCTTGGTATCATATTCCCTGGAGCTAAAAAAAAATCTTATTGGGGTCATCAGATGCCCAAAAATTATCCATGAGGAATATTACAAAACAAAATGTAGCAAAAATATTATTTGCTCGTAATTTTATATATTTTTTTTATTATTAAGGAGCTATTTTTCAGCTACAAGTTTTGTTTTCATTGTCTTATATTAATAGTCCAGACAAATGTAACATTGCTAAAGAGGGTTATGCAACAATTGTATCTTTGGTATCATATTTTTTTTTTTTTTTTAACTCATTGTATAATATTGATCTGTTCGTAGAAAATATATTACAGATGATTCATGAGATGATTCCTGAGTTATGAGAATCGCTCTTTACAATACAAGCGGCTCAGCTGTCAAATATTCCACCAAAAGAAATGATTTTTCGGGGGGGTGCACCTATATGACTTGGGCTATAATAGACAGTTGTTAGGAGAGCTCTCTACTGTATAATCAATGAAGATGGGACAATGTTTGCTTTTTTGCCAGGTGTTGCCATTTTCATTTTACGGTGTGGCGCTAACATTGCTCCACCAAGGATACTGGTGTGGCTGAGACTTGTGCTTCCCCTTGGCCAGGTTGTAAGGTTGTGTTTGCTGTCCAGCATCTCTGCAGATATAATCAGCTCCCTGGTGTGGCAATTAGAGCAGCGCCACCCCCTATTTAAACTCCCCTTAGTTTGCCCGGAGATAGCAAATATCTCTTATGCTGATGTCCTGGCTTTATGCTGACTATGTCTGACCTTGACCCCGGCATGTCTGTCTTGGTTTTTGTCTCTCATTTTTGTGCCTGACCTTGGCTAATCCCTCTACAACTGATCATAGTTTTGCTCCTTATGATGCAGATCCAGCATTGGCCATCTTTGCCCCAGTATCGCTGCTCCATCTAGCAGCCACTCCGTGGATACAACCCAGGGAGCACCCTATAAATCCAGATTCCATATAGAGATTAAGAAGTGGATGCTCGAGTTCCTTTTATGGGGAGTTTTCATTTGATTAAAGATAAAAATCCCAGATATGAAAAGGGTTCTCTACTGTAAGAGCAGTAAAGCTGAGGAATCCTCTTCCAAGGTGGGGGGGGAAACAAAATTCCAAGCTATAAAATTTACTTATTGGCTAATGGAAAACATTTGGAGGAAGGTTTAAAATATAGTACTTAGATTTTTTGACCCATAATGTTGTTAGATTTTTTTGGGGGGATGCATTTTTAGATGTCATGCATATGGCACAACCTAGACAAAGGGGCATGAAATCCCTGCCTCTTTGTGTTGTAGAGCCATTCTATGTGCCCCCATATAACGCATCCCGACAAAGTATTAGGAGCATCTATTTTTGATGGAATGTGTCACAATTGATGTCGTATTGGAGAGTTTAATAAAATTTAGTGCTTGAGTGTAAAGAAGCCCTCCGGACTAAAGCGAATTGATTGTGGGGTTCTTGATGGATTTTTTTCTCTTGAAATCGTTGAGTTCTTTGACTCTGTATTCCCGTGATGTCAGCTCTGTACAAGCTAAAAACTTTTACATACGAGGTGTTGGGGTTTTCTTTCCCCTGTGGGAACGGTTAATTTCCCTGACCATAGGTAAAGTTAGTGGTTGGCGTCCCTCCTCACTGAGAATGTAATAGACTTACCGTATTTTTCGTTTTATGACGCACTGGATTATAAGACGCACTAAAAAAATAAAAATGGGGTCTGTCTTATATTCTGGTGTTGTCTTACCAGAGAGGGGCGGCAGCGGTGGTGGAACGGGGTCACAGGAGGCAGAGGCTGTGCTAGCAGCGGTGGCGGGTCCGTGGTGGCGGCAGTGGATTAGTGGTGTCAGCGGCGGGTCAGTGGTGTCCTCGGCAGGTCAGTGACAACGGTACTGGCGGGTCAGTAGTGGAGCAGGCCATTGCGACGAGTGTCCCTGTCTGTCCGCAGTCCCGGTTTAAATGATGGCGCCTGGAGCGGCGCATGCGCAGATGGAACTCTCATGCAAGAGCTCCATCTGCGCATGACTCCCGGTGCTATCACTTGAAACCGGAACCGTGGACAGACTGGGACACTCGCCGCACAGCCACCACAGTCCGAACAGCCACTTGCCCACCCGCACAGAGTGGCAGCCAGCAGGCCGCCCACCCGCACAAAGAGGCAGTTGGGACAGAGAGGCAGCGGGCCGCCGGCACCGACAGGCACCCGACCGGCTGCACGCAGTGACACGCACCTGGCCACCCGCACACAGAGCTGCACAGACAGCCCCCCCATTAAGCTATATACGGATTTTAAGACACACCCCTCATTTTTCCTCCCAAATTTTTGGGAGGAAAAGTGCGTCTTATAATCCAAAAAATACGGTAATATCCAATGGTCCTATCTAGTGCCGTGTCCATATTTTCATTGTGGTTCTCTTAGTATAAAGCAGCAGTGAGCGATACCGCCTGTTGTTTATAGCCTACCCTTAGTAGATAAATGGAGTACACTGAGCTCGGAGCACTTTACTTGATTCATTCCACTCCGCGCCCGTCCATATCCTTGTCGTATCGGAAGCATTAAAACATTAAGTAGCATAAACAAAACGAAACGTGGGAGAATCTTCAGGAGAGTTTAACAATCGCCGGCTTCCTCCTCTCTGACTTTCTCTTCCGCTTCTTCTTTCTTCTTTCTTCAATATCCATCTTTTACTTTTATATCTATATATATTTTAAAGGCTGATGGGAAAAGGATCAGAAGTTCGAGGCGTTTGTTTGTTCTGGAGCCAGACAGAGATGTGGGAAGAGCGGAAGGACAAGAGGAACATAAAAAGAAACATTGTATCGTTTAACGAGAAAGGAACAGAAAATACATAGTAATAAAACGATACATTTCATGTGCATCAGTGGGAGAAGAGGATACATTATTTATGCATTTTTCTTGATATGTATGGAATAGAAATAAAAAAGTAAAACTAAAGTTTAAAAATACTTCCAAAAAAATGTCCATTCACACTGGAGTGAGGCAGAGGAGTTGAAAAACAGCAAAGGTTTCAAGCCGAAACCACGGCAGGGAGAAGTTTGATTTTTTGAAGTGGAAATAAAGGTTTTCTTACTGAACTGTTTTTTTTTACTTTTTCCGCTACAGACTTTGGATTTCACAATGTGAAGGCTGAAGTGGATTCAAAGAGGATCTGTTAAAAAAAAAAAAAAAAAAAAAAAAATATATATAATTTTTTTTTTCCAAGTGTTTTTCAAAACCTCTTCAGTAAGGCTGCTTTCACACATCAGTTTTTTGCAATCAGGCACAATCCGGCGCTTTGCAGAAAAAACGCATCTGTTTTGGGTTTTTTTTGCCGCCGGATGCGTTTTTTTCCTCATAGACTTGGATTAGCAACGGATTGTGCCGCATGGCCTTGCGTTGCGTCCAGTTTTTGACAGATGCGGCATACTTAGACAATGCGGCGGCCGAATGGAACGTTGGGTGCAGCGTTTTTTTGTCTGCGGCGCGATTTACTATGCAAGCCTATGGACGGCGGCCAGATGTGGTTTTTTGAACTGCGCATGCTCCGTATCAAACCGGATCCATCAAAAAATGGACGGGCCGCATGGAAAAAACGTATGCAACGGATCTGTTTTTTTCACCGCATCCGTTGCAAAGATTTTTGAGCCGGATTGAGCCTGATGCAAAAAAAACTGATGTGTGAAAGCAGCCTAAAAAAAAAAAATCACTCAAAACAATTCCTCTGAAGTGGATTTTCTATGGATATGAACTTTAATATTGCTGGGTCATCAATATCTGTGGGGTATAACACTGAGACCCCTTATGAAGTGACTAATAGCTGCTTCAACAGTGTCTGAAAATACAACACTGCTCCATACACCGTGTAGTGGCCGTTCTCAGTACTGCGGCTCCTCACAGCTCTGTACACCGTGTAGTGGCCATTCTCAGTACTGCAGTCAGCTCTGTACAGCGTGTAGTGGCCGTTCTCAGTACTACAGCTCCTCACAGCTCTGTACAGCGTGTAGTGGCCATTCTCAGTACTGCAGCTCCTCACAGCTCTGTACACCGTGTAGTGGCCGTTCTCCGTACTACAGCTCCTCACAGCTCTGTACACCGTGTAGTGGCCATTCTCAGTACTGCAGCTCCTCACAGCTCCATACACCGTGTAGTGGCCGTTCTCCGTACTACAGCTCCTCACAGCTCTGTACACCATGTAGTGGCCGTTCTCAGTACTGCAGCTCCTCACAGCTCTGTACACCGTGTAGTGGCCGTTCTCAGTACTGCAGCTCCTCACAGCTCTGTACACAGTGTAGTGGCCGTGCTCAGTACTGCAGCTCCTCACAGCTCTGTACACCGTGTAGTGGCCATTCTCAGTACTGCAGCTCCTCACAGCTCTGTACAGCGTGTAGTGGCCGTTCTCAGTACTGCAGCTCCTCACAGCTCTGTACACCGTGTAGTGGCCGTTCTCAGTACTGCAGCTCCTCACAGCTCTGTACACCGTGTAGTGGCCGTTCTCAGTACTGCAGCTCCTCACAGCTCTGTACAGCGTGTAGTGGCCGTTCTCAGTACTGCAGCTCCTCACAGCTTCACACACCGGGTAGTGGCCATTCTCAGTACTGCAGCTCCTCACAGCTCTGTACATCAGGTAGTGGTCATTCTCAGTACTGCAGCTATTCACAGCTCTGTACACCGTGTAGTGGCCGTTCTCAGTACTGCAGCTCCTCACAGCTCCATACACCGGATAGTGGCCGTTCTCAGTACTGCAGCTCCTCACAGCTCCATACACCGTGTAGTGGCCGTTCTCAGTACTACAGCTCCTCACAGCTCTGTACACCATGTAGTGGCCGTTCTCAGGACTGCAGCTCCTCACAGCTCTGTACACCGTGTAGTGGCCGTTCTCAGTACTGCAGCTCCTCACAGCTCCATACACCGTGTAGTGGCCGTTCTCAGTACTGCAGCTCCTCACAGCTCTGTACACCGTGTAGTGGCCGTTCTCAGTACTGCAGCTCCTCACAGCTCTGTACACCGTGTAGTGGCCATTCTCCGTACTGCAGCTCCTCACAGCTCTGTACACCATGCAGTGGCCGTTCTCAGTACTGCAGCTCCTCACAGCTCCATACACCGTGTAGTGGCCGTTCTCCGTATTGCAGCTCCTCACAGCTCTGTACACCATGCAGTGGCCGTTCTCAGTACTGCAGCTCCTCACAGCTCTGTACACCGAATAGTGGCCGTTCTCAGTACTGCAGCTCCTCACAGCTCCGTACACCGTGTAGTGGCCGTTCTCCGTACTGCAGCTCCTCACAGCTCTGTACACCGTGTAGTGGCTGTTCTCAGTACTGCAGCTCCTCACAGCTCTGTACACCATGCAGTGGCCGTTCTCAGTACTGCAGCTTAGCTCCATACACCGTGTAGTAGCCGTTCTCAGTACTGCAGCTCCTCACAGCTCTGTACACCGTGTAGTGGCCGTTCTCAGTACTGCAGCTCCTCACAGCTCCATACACCGGATAGTGGCCGTTCTAAGTACTGCAGCTCAGCTCCATACACCGTGTAGTGGTCATTTTCGTTACTGCAGCTCAGATCACATTCACTTGAATTCACTGAGCTGATTTGAAGTAGCAAAAATGGCAACTATATGGCATAAAGAGCAATAGCATTCAATCTAAGTACAGTGGATACATCAAGCTGCCATGGGACCCTGTAACAGATGATCAATAGAGGTACCAAATATTGGATTGTCCGAGATCTCACATTGTGGACCAATCCAAGGAGAAGGTCATTCATATTGTTCTATTAGTTTGTGATCTTCCTTCTTCAGGTCATCTGTTGATGGTGATATGAGTCAATGAAGAACAATAGCCCAATATCTGAATTCTGTCCTCCTCGGTTGCCCCCTAGTTCTGTATTGTGATCAGGCCTGGATGCGTCCTCCTCACATTCGGGTTTTATATAAGCCTCTTTTTTAGAAGGTTACTTGACAAACATGAAGAGTCACCTTGGCTTGACCTGTCATAAAACTCTCCGTACAGGGAATATTTATGTGCTTAGTGACATTTATAGCTTCATAATTTACTCTTGGGGCAAATTCTAAGATATTTAGTTCATAATTCGGATGCAGGACCCGGAGGCGGACGCACGAAATGTTAAAAAGCAGCAGCTTCTCACAACTCCATTTTTTCTCTGCATTTTCAATTAGTGTGAAGAGTAAAGTGATGCAAAATCAGAGTAGTGCGCCCAACTACCATGTTTCTGTGCTAGCTGCGCCTATACAGATATGACCCTCCAGACCGCTGTCTATGGGAAGAGGGTTCTGTTTGCTGCTCCCATTGGAAGCATTTGTAGGTTTAATTCCTGGGAACCAGGGAAGCCAACTTGACTTTTCATATATTCTGGATCTCGCTTATCATAAAATCACCGCCGGACAATATTTTTCACAGAGACACTGGAAAACCGCAAGAAATCATTATGATTATAAGTGTTGTAGGATGGCTGCCGGACACATCATGGATGAGAGATATGCATCACAGAGGGGGTTATCCTCAGTGATGTAAGTCTGAAATCTAGCTCCAACACATATAGTACTGAGAATGTTAACCCGTTCACCCCCGTTTTTCGTTTTCGTTTTTTTGCCCCCCCCTTTTTCCAAGAGCCGTAACTTTTTTATTTTTCCGTCATTGTTACCATATAATAATGGCTTGATTTTTGCAGGACAAGTTGTACTTTTAACCTTTGTCCGGCTGAGTAGGTACAATTGTAACTATTCCGTTTTAAAATTGCAATACATTTTTTTTCCAAAAGCCGTAGAGGGCTGAAATTTCGTGACCTCTCTGCAGTTTTGGTCCAGAATATATTGGCCAAATTTCAATAAAATATCTCCACCCCCTTCCGAAATAAGGGGTCGCTGTTAACGTAAAATTATGCAGCCTGACGAAGGTTAAATAAAAAGTTAAAAAAATTCAGATGTTTTTCCAAAAAAAGTGGCGCACTTTTGCGTAATTTTCCGCGACTGTACCTTTCTCATTTTTAGGATATTGGGCTCAGTGATGGCTTATTTTTTGCGTCTCGAGCTGACGTTTTTAACAGTATCAGTTTGGCGCCGATGCTAGGTTTTGATCGCCTCTTATTGCATTTTGCGCAAGATTTGCAACAACCAAAAAATGTAATTTTGGCGTTTGAAATTTTTTTGTCGCTACACCGTGTACCGATTAGATTAATTGATTTTATATTTTGATAGATCGGGCATTTCTGAACTTGGCGATACCAAATATTTTTTTTTCAATCAGTTCAAATTATCAGATATGTGCAGGGATCGCTGCCGGCTCACTGCAGCAGCCGACGGTGATCACCCCTTCTTGATTTAAGGTGTACCAGTACGTCCTCGGTCGTGAAGGGGTTAGTAGGGCAGGACTGGGTCTACGAGCAGTCAGATGGATGGAACTGGCTGCTCACATATCCCCACCCCACAGTGTGGTATGGTGGACAGAAGAAATTCCAGGTGGAATCATTGGTGATCTGTGTGTGGAGGTCAGAGGTCCTCCTGGGTGAAGTTTCCATGCTGTTACATCTACACTGGACTTTCACTGAAGTGCCATTGTCTGGACTGTGTATACTGTTTTCTTGCACTTAAATGCTATCTATTTTTTTTTCTGGGTTGGCGTCATGCATTATGGAATTTTAATAATGCAGCCTGTATGTTTTATATAAATTTCCTTCTGTGCCTACCTCAAATGCAACGGAGCTAGTCAAGACTAGAGATGAGCGAACATGTTAAGAAAGAGCCTTGCACGACTGTCACATTGATTCCGGGTCCGCTCATTACATCTCTTACATATTCACTGCTTTCCCCGCCCACTGTCTGTGACAGCGTCTGTGATTGGTTGCAGTCAGACTGACAGCGTGCCACCATCTCTGATTGGTTGCTCTTATAAAGGCTATCTGGGTCCCCAAACGGAGTGTAAAAATAAATATATAAAAACTGCCAGGGGGTCCCCTATATATTGATACCCAGCACAAATAAAGCAGACGTCTACAGGCCGCAGCCCGCAGCCGTGCGCTTATCTTACCTGTGTATTAAAATACGAGTAATCCATGCATTTTTTTAATAATTTAAATAATTGCGGTCCCCTTAATTTTGATACTCAGACAAGAGAAAACCAATATATTATAAACCAGGGGGGCAAGGGGCCGGATATTAGACACTAGGGACTATGGGGTGGATGTTATGCACTGGGATTGAGGGAGCCGGATGTTACAGACCAGGGGCGATGGGGTCGGATGCTATACACTGGGGATGAGGGGGCCGGATGCTATACACTAGGGATGCGGGGGCCGAATGTTATACACCAGGGATGAGGGGGCCGGATGCTATACACTGGGTGCAATGGGACCGGATGTTATATACTAGGGGCAATGGGACCGGATTGTATACACTGGGGAGGATGGGACTGGATGTTATAAACCGGGGATGAGGGGCTGGATGTTATACACCGGGGACGAGGGGACGGATGTTATACACCGGGGACGAGGGGCCGGATGTTCTACACCACTGACGAGGGGCCGGATGTCATACACCAGGTACGAGGGGCCAGAGGTTATACACCAGGGACGAGAGGCCAGAGGTTATACACCAGGGACGAGGGGCCAGAGGTTATACACCAGGGACGAGAGGCCAGAGGTTATACACCAGGGACGAGGGGCCACAGGTTATACACCAGGGATGAGGGGCCGGATGTTCTACCCCACTGACGAGGGGCCGGATGTTATACACCAGGGATGAGGGGCCAGAGGTTATACACCAGGGACGAGGGGCCACAGGTTATACACCAGGGATGAGGGGCCGGATGTTCTACCCCACTGACGAGGGGCCGGATGTTATACACCAGGGATGAGGGGCCAGAGGTTATACACCAGGTACGAGGGGATGGATGTCATACACCAGGGTCGAGGGTCCGGAGGTTATACACCAGGGACGAGGGGCCAGAGGTTATACACCAGGGATGAGGGGCCGGATGTTATACACCAGGGACGAGAGGCCGGATCTTATACACCAGGGATGAGAGGCCGGATGTTATACACCAGGGACGAGGGGCCAGAGGTTATACACCAGGGACTAGAGGCCGGATCTTATACACCAGGGACGAGGGGCCAGATGTTATACACCAGGGACGAGAGGCCGGATCTTATACACCAGGGACTAGAGGCCGGATCTTATACACCAGGGATGAGAGGCCGGATGTTATACACCAGGGACGAGAGGCCGGATCTTATACACCAGGGATGAGAGGCCGGATGTTATACACCAGGGACGAGGGGCCAGAGGTTATACACCAGGGACGAGGAGACGGATGTTATACACCGGGGATGAAGGGGTCAGATATTATACACCAGAGTCAATGGGTCTATATGAGAAATGTGAATGTAATCCTCCGTCTAGTGCAGGTGGTTGATGTTTTATATTAGACATTAGTACATTATGCTCTATAGAGATTTGCCTTTTAGGGGAACAGATTGAGAAATAATGGGGGAAAAGAACAATTCACCTAATGGGGGAGAAGAATCTACAATATTTAATACACACTATACACTTTGCTCTCGCTTTCACTATTTCTGATTAGATCCGTTCATTCGTTTCATTATTTCTTTTTTTTTTGTATGAATTGGGAATATTTTGGAGCAAACTATAAAAAAAGAGAGAAACCTCTGGCAGTCACTTATCTGTAAATGTCAGGAGCGGCGGCGCTCACCCGCGGGTGCATTGTGAATACACAAGCTCAGATAATTATTTATATCCTGAATTTTATCAGATTTCCTATGAAAAAAACCCTCGGCTCATCATCCGCTTCCAACAAAAGCTGGGAGCAAAAGTATCCATTGTGCGCCTCCATTATATGTGAATAACGACAGAAGAGGGGAAAATGGATGTTTTATCATATCGGAAAGTAGAAAAAAAATAAAGGTAGAACTAAAACATTACACAAATGAGTGAAGTATTGCTGCATTTACCATTAGAAAATTAGAATTTTTATATTTTTTATTAGAAATGAATAAAAAACAATTTAGAATAATTCTATGGATTAGGATGTAATGATTTAGCTGAGAATTATAGTTTTTTGAAGCAGAGTGGATCTGCAGTACCTGCTGTGACCACTATGCAGGTGACGGCGCTGTGGAGCAAGTGATGAAATCCGGCCACCACCGGCACCAGGAGCAGCTGAACGGCAGTAGCGCCAAATGTTGTACCCCCACCAATCTGATACTGATGACTTTTCCTAATGATGTCTGTCAATTTTAAAGTACTGGACTACCCCTTTAAGTTTTGAAAGCTCCATTGTCACATGGAGATTTTCTCTAACTTCACCGACTGTTAGGTCCTGTTCAGATTGCTGATTCTGACTCTCCGCCTGAGGGATACTCTGGTGTCTGGCAGCAATACAGGCAGACTCTGGCATCAAACTGCTGCGTGCTGTTTCATAGCCAAGCTAGCAAGAGTTAATCTCTGTTAGTCTGTTTGCTTGCTGTCTTTGATCACCTGTTGTGAGGGAGCCAATCACATCTGCTCCCCACCTATATATACTGGCAGGACCCTTCCTCCTATGCCAGTTATAGCTTGTCTTTGTTGGTCTGGTCTGGAGTGGTGTCCCAGACTTTCTGATGCTTTGTGCAGTTGTGTAGTTTATCCCTGTTGTTTTGTACTTCCTTCCTGCTCTTGTTTTTCTCCTGAATCTCTTACTGTCTTTACATTTGTGCATGTTGTGTGTCAGGAGTTTTGGTTTTCCCTTGTATGTCTTCATCTGTGTTTGATACAAGGAGCTATAGGAAACAAAAAAGTGCAATAGGGTCTTATCCAATTACCTGTGAGGAAGTGGAGGGATATCTTGCTCACCTTGCTTGGTTTTGGTGACCACAACACACAAAACCTATAATATATGACCGCTGCTACATAATCCACGGGCCAAAAGCCATTTGTAGTGAATTTGAAGACATGGTCTCTCCACGCTGCTGTGGAGGTGATAAGAAGTTCTGGCGGTCACCATCGATGGGTTGAGTGGGTGCAGCTGCACACTGGAGCCAGGGTATGCTCCACTCCTCAATTATGTAAATCCAGAAAATTTTGGGCAGTCACAGTCGATGGGTTGGGTGGGCACAGCATACTGAAGCCAGGGTATGCTCTGCTTCTCAATGCCGAAAACCTAGAACAGTGCAGGCGGACACAGTTGATGAGGGTTGGGTGGGTGAAGCTGCACACAAAAGCCGGCATATTCTCCACTTCTCGATGTTGTTAAATCCAGAAGAGTTTGGGTGGTCATCGTCAATGGGTTAGGTTGGCACAGCTGCACACTGGAGCCAGGGTATGCTTCACTCCTTGATGTTGTAAATCTAGAAGAGTTTGGGTGGTCATCGTCAATGGGTTAGGTTGGCACAGCTGCACACTGGAGCCAGGGTATGCTCCACTCCTCGATGTTGTAAATCCAGAAGAGTTTGGGTGGTCATCATCAATGGGATAGGTTGGCACAGCTGCACACAGGAGCCAGGGTATGCTTCACTCCTTGATGTTGTAAATCCAAGAGGGGTTTGGGTGGTCATCGTCTATGGGTTAGGTTGGCACAGCTGAACACTGGAGCCAGGGTATGCTTCACTCCTCGATGTTGTAAATCCAGAAGAGTTTGGGTGGTCATCATCAATGGGTTAGGTTGGCACAGCTGCACACTGGAGCCAGGGTATGCTACACTCCTTGATGCTGTAAATCTAGAAGAGTTTGGGTGGTCATCGTCAATGGGTTAGGTTGGCACAGCTGCACACAGGAGCCAGGGTATGCTTCACTCCTTGATGTTGTAAATCCAAGAGGGGTTTGGGTGGTCATCGTCTATGGGTTAGGTTGGCACAGCTGCACACAGGAGCCAGGGTATGCTTCACTCCTTGATGCTGTAAATCCAGAAGAGTTTGGGAAGCCACTGTCAATGGTTGAGTGTGCGCAGCTGCACAAACCTCAACCGATATGGTTTATAGTGGACGTGGTTCGAAGTTTTCCAAACTTCTTCTTCAGCAGAATCTGAATTACCTGATTTGTAATTCGGTTTGTGCTTAATAAGTTTTGAAAAATTCGAAACAGGTCCACAATAAACCGTGTCAGTTCTGGGTTGTGTATCCTGGTATCTTCTTATGACCCCTTTGTTTTCTCTACCCATCAATTTCATCTACCCTATCCTTCCCTGGTGGGAGTTGGAGGGGAGATCAGACTAGGTTTGGTCAGTAGCATGGCCAAGAACAGGACTCAGGCATCTCTACCATCAGAAGTATCCTTGAGATTAGGGATTGCATAGCGTGAGGGACAGTATAGGGGCACCTATTCCTTGTTATCTAGGTCTGTTAAGGCGCAGGGCCAAAAACGAAAGTCAGGCATCTCCACCATCAGGAGTATCCCTGAGATTGAGGACATGAGGGACAGCATAGGGGCACCTATCCCTTGTTATCTAGGTTTTGTCAGGAGCAGGGACAGGAACAGGACTCGGTCATCTCCACCATCAGGAGTATCCCAGAGATAAGGGATAGCATGGCATGAAGGACAGCATAAGGGCCCCTATCTTTTGTTACCTAGGTTTGGTCATGAGCTGGGTCAGGAACAGGACTCAAGCTTCTCCACCATGAGAAGTATCCCTGAGATTAGGGATAGCATAGCGTGAGGGACAGCATAGGGGTCCTTATCCCTTGTTATTTAGGTCTGGTCAGGAGCAGGGCCAGGAACGGGACTCTGGCATCTCCACCATTAGGAGTATCCTTGAGATTAGGGATAGCATAGCATGAGGGACAGCATAGGGGCCCCCATCTCTTGCTATCTAGGTGTGGTCAGGAGCAGGGCCAGGAACGGGACTCAGGCATCTCCAACATCAGAAGTATCCCTGAAATTAGGGATAGCCTAGTGTGAGGGACAGCATAGGGGTCTCTATCCCTTATTATTTAGGTACGGTAATGAGCAGGGCCAGAATCGGGACTCGGGCATCTCTACCATCAGAAGTATCCCTGAGATTAGGGATAGCCTAGTGTAAGGGACAGCATAGGGGTCTCTATCCCTTATTATTAAGTATGGTAAGGAGCAGGGCCAGGATCAGGACTCAGGCATCTCCACCATCAGAAGTATCCCTGAGATTAGCGATAGCATAGCGTGAGGGACAGCATAGGAGCCTCTATCATTCATTGTCCAAGTCACATCCTGACATCCATTTTATTCTCCTTTACATCGCATAGCACTAGATCACAGAGCGAGTCTAGAAACAGAGTCATTGAGCAGTTGTCAGTTTTCCATCCAGTCTTGCGCACCTTCCGCCTAATCCTCTACGTGAGATTGGATTCAAAATGTATCAATATTGCGACAATTTTAATTAACACATAACATTCCCAACGGATTATCAGAATAAGCAGGCTGAGATTTAATTTCTGCAAACGTCTCTATTCTGCCCGGCGGTTAAAACCTGAAATATCCCTTAATTTCACAGCTGAAGATTGAGCGTAATCGGTAACATTATTAAATACGGCTCTTCGGCTTCTCCTTACGTTATTGATATTTTCTAAAGCTATGGAGCCTGCCTCATTTAGACCCTGTGAACTGATGGCTTTGGGGGGGTAAAACGCGGCAGGATTCATTTCAGGGAATATGAAATTGTCGGCTGACATGAAGAATCCGATTTCTCTGAGTCGGTATTAACTCGCCGCGCACATCAGAAACATATGTAAGATATGAAAACTCGGAGACCTCAGAAAAGGTCATTGCAAATACAGAAGGCGTGATCCCGTGTTATCCGGCAATATACATCATTCCGGTAATATACTGCTGTGTACCGCGCTGTGCCGAGACTGGCAGCCATATTGGATCCTATAGTCGCAGTAGGGAGCAAACTGAAGATGTTCCTTCACCGCTGAAAGATGGCAGTGGTCGATAAATCTACCAGACCGGACCCAACGTATCATGGCTGGGGTTTTGCTGTATACTATATCCCTAGTCATTAAAGGATGATAATTTTGTAAATTTGCAAACAAAGAGTTAATAGCTTCGTCCTAGGTCAGTTATATACCTAGAGCTTGCCTACTGTTGTGATTGACAGCTGGATATCGCTGATGTCAGGAGCCTGCAGGAGATCTTGTGTCTGGTCCCTGTCCTGAACACAATGGCTCCACCATGCTGCTGCACCCACCCAACATATTCATAGTGAAAGCCCAAACTCTTCTTGGTTTACAACATTGAGGAGTTGAGGGTACACTGGCTCCATTGTGCAGCTGCACCCAACCAACCCATCGAAGGTGAACACCAGATCTCTGGGTTTACAGCATCAAGGAGAGGAGCATATGCTGGCTCCATTGTACAGCTGTGTACACCCAACCCAACCATGGTGACCGTCTGAACTTTTCAGGGTTGACTGTATTGAGAAGTGGAGCATACCTTGGCTCCACTGTGCAATAACACCCACGCAACCCATCAATGGTGACAACCTGAACGCTTCTGGGCTTGGGAAATTGAGGAGAGGAGCACACCCTGGCTCCAGTTTGCATCTGTACCCACACAACTCATCAATGGTGACCGCACGAACTCTTCTGCATCGAAGAGTGGAGTGTATGGTGGCTCCAGTATACAGCTGCACACACCCAACCCTTTGATGGTGAACACCACTACTCTTCTGGGTTTACGGCACTGAGAAGTGGAGCAGACACTAGCTCAAGTTTGCAGCTGCACCCACGCAACCCATCAATGGTGACACCCCGAACTCTTCAGCAATGAGGCGTGGACTGTACATGTAGCACCCCAGTGGTCATGGGAGCCACAGTGATGTTTTTCTCCTCACCGGAGGGCAATGCTATGTCTGGAAGCAGCGGGGAGATGTCTATGCCAGATACAATCACACACACTTCCTAATCCAGGCCAGAAGGGGGAGCTCAAGTCCTGTTTGGGGCGAGCTTCCCTGTGCATTCTAGGCTGGGGAGGGGTCAGAGAGAGAGGAACAGGAAGAAAAAACTCAGAACTCTAGTAGCAGTAAAAGAGAACGGTCGCTGTTAGGGAGCTATCTCAAGCCTTCCAGGACTGAGCGCTGAATCAGGACATCGGGGTCCTCGACTGTTGGGTACTAACAGCCCAGCGATAAGCCCGGAGGGCAGGAGCTTCCACACCGCCTGGCTCAACATAGACTCCCAAGGTGCAGTAGCATAATAGAGCCCAGGGCCGCAGAAATACTGGTGGGCCCTATATTCGGTTCCGCACTGCCCACCACAAGGGACAAGGCAAGTCGCACCCAGGAAAAGGGACACTGTGCTGCTCCAGGCCACAGCGACCCACAGTCAGAGCGCACTAAGGAAGGCCTCCAACATACCTGGCAGAGAAGGGACTTCTCACTGCTCCTCGGCTGACTCCTCGGCTGACTGGCTAACCTGGGACTATAATAACTGACCAGTAAAAGGTAAAGGAAACTTCCAGCCTGTGTCGTCCAGTTAGTGTTGGCATCCTCAACCCTGCTCCCCAGTGTACAACACCATAGACTACCACTTTATCACAATCCATGGGGCTCGCTCCACTTGTGGGGAGCAGAACCATTCCAGCTGCGACACCATCCACACCAGAAGACAGCACCCGCAGCGGCGGCTACTCCCTGGCCGCACACCATAGGTGGCGTCACAAGACAAACTACCATTTCATCATCCTCCCTTTTAGTGTACACCTTGGGGCCATTAGGCTGGGCAGGGCCACCCGTGACATCCCCAGACCCAACATCACCGGCCTGCCGACGAGTAAAGTTAACCCCTTGCCCTGTGGGTGCTACATACACTTGCTCCAGTATGCAGCTATGCACCCCAAACCCATCAATTGTGACTGCCCGAACTCTTCTGCATCGGGGAGTGGAGCATACGCTGGCTCCATTGTGCAGGTGTGCACAACCAACCCAAAGTTTAAGAATAAATAAAATTCCTTATACTCACCATACCGCTCACCTGTCCAGTCCTCAACATATTTTCAGATTGCTGTCGCTCGCTCTGAAATCCTGGGAGTATTCTGCACAAGTGTGAGAAGAGTCATGGTGCCATGATGTCACGGTGTGCATTGTCGTTAACTTGTGTGCACATGCGCAAAACTCTCGTGGGCCAAGCTGGATGTCCCGGTCCGGGGATTTCAGCACAAATGGCTGCATTCTGTTAATGCGGCAAAGACCAGATCGATGACGGTGAGGAACATTTTTTACGTTATGTTTATGACCTCTTGGGTCTACAGTAGAGAGACATTAAATTCCCGGAGAATCAAATTTCCCGGGAAAATTTAGGCAACTTTGAATTTTTCCTGATCCGCTCATTTTTGGCGCCAATTCTACATGTAAGGCCCCCTTCACACGTCCGTGAAAAACACGCACGGACCGTTTTTCATGTCCGTTGTCCGTTTTTTCATCCGTATCCTTGTTCCGTGTAACATCCGTGTTGCCTCCGTATGTCCGTATGATTCGTCCGTTTTTTAAGTCCGTGTGTGATCCGTGTCACTAGCGTTTGCCATCCGTGTTTCTAGAACGTTTTTTTGTGGATTGTCATCACATTAATTCTTTAATGTGTTGCTGCTGGTGTTAATTAACATTTTCCAACTTAAATGAGCCTCAAATCCGGATTGTGGATTTTTTGTGTGCTGCCATAGTGGTTAGTGTTGAATATTTTATAATGTCCATATCAAATGAGGCTCTGGTTTTTCTCGCATGGATGGTATCTCGAAGATTTGGCGTTAGGCGTTTTATGATACCGTCTTCTGATATTGCTGATAGAAGAATGTGGGTGCATCCAATTGTCCTCATGCGTCCTACACATGGACATTTTCATTGTCTTGTTTTTTAGTTAAGGCGGTATCCTGCAAAATTCCAGGCATATACTCGTTTATCGGTTGAAATGTTTGATTCAATTTTGGACATACTAAGGCCTCATATTCAGCTCCAGGACACAAGCATGCGCCTATGTATTCCTCCAGAAAAAAGATTGCTTGTTACTTTAAGGTATTGTTTTTTAAAATCAAATAAAAAAAATTTAAATTACTAATTATTTTATGTTTAATTTTTAAAAAAATTACTTGTTAAAACACAATATAGAACATTACCTACGGTACTTTTTTATTTTTTTGGGATATTTTATTATTTTTTTTATAGAAAAGATTTTTTATTTTAATTAAAATAACCATATCAAATAAATGTTATTCAAAAACATTTAAAAAAAAAAGAGAAAAGCCTTAATTATTACATTTCACCAATATGATGACTGTTTAACTTGTTTAGTCTTTTAGATTATTAACTAGAAGGTGGCCCGATTCTACGCATCGGGTATTCTAGAATTTACGTATTGTGTAGTTCATGTATGATTTTTGTTATATATATATATATATAGAGAGATGTTGTTGTCTGTAGTTACCAAGTGTTTGTGTAGGCGCTGTACATGTTCTGGGTGTTGTCTGGGTGTGACGGGGGGTGAGAGCGGTGTTGTATGTGTGTTGCGTTGTTTGTGGAGCGCTGTGTGTCTGTAGCGTTGTGTGTGTGTTGCGCGGTTTGTGTGTGTGTGGTGTGTTTTGGGGGGAGGTATGTTTTGTGCAATGTGTGTGTTGTGCGGTATGTGCGTATATTTGTGTGTGCCGCGGTGTTTGTGTGTTGGGTGTTGTGTGTGTGCAGCGTTGTCTGTGTGTGTGGGTGTCTGTGTAGGGCAGTTGTTTGTGGTTCCCAGTGTGTGTGTGTGTGTGTGGTGTGTTGTGCAGTGCGCGCGCGTGTGTGTGTGTGTGCATCAGCCTCTCTTCTCTCAGCCTACCTCTCCCAGCCTCCCTCCTCCCAGCCTCCCTCAGCATCAGCCTCCCTCTCCCAGCCTCCCCAGCATCAGCCTCCGCCAGCATCAGCCTCTCTCCTTCCAGCCTCCTCCAGCATCAGCCTCCCTCTCCCAGCCTTCCCCAGGATCAGCCTCTTTCCTCCCAGCCTCTGTCCTCCCAGCCTTCCCCAGCATCAGCTTTCCCCTCCCAGCCTCCCTCAGCATCAGCCTTCCCCAGCATCAGCCTCTCTCCTCCCAGCCTCAGCCTCTCTCCTTCCAGCCTCCCCCAGCATCAGCCTCTCTCCTTCCAGCTTCCCTCAGCATCAGCCTCCCCTTCCCAGCCTTCCCCAGGATCAGCCTCTCTCCTCCCAGCCTCCTTCCTCCCAGCCTCCTTCCTCCCAGCCTCCCTCAGCATCAGCCTTCTGCTCCCAGTCTCCCCCAGCATCAGCCTCCCCATGCATCAGCCTCCACCAGCATCAGCCTCTCTCCTTCCAGCCTCTCTCCTTCCAGCCTCCCCTGCATCAGCCTCCCCTTCCCAGCCTTCCCCAGGATCAGCCTCTCTCCTCCCAGCCTCCTTCCTCCCAGCCTCCCTCTCCCAGCCTCCCTCAGCATCAGCCTTCCGCTCCCAGTCTCCCCCAGCATCAGCCTCCCCAAGCATCAGCCTCCACCAGCATCAGCCTCTCTCCTTCCAGCCTCCCCCAGCATCAGCCTCTCTCCTTCCAGCCTCCCTCAGCATCAGCCTCCCGTTCCCAGCCTTCCCCAGGATCAGCCTCTCTCCTCCCAGCCTCCTTCCTCCCAGCCTCCCTCAGCATCAGCCTTCCCCTCCCAGTCTCCCCCAGCATCAGCCTCCCCAAGCATCAGCCTCCACCAGCATTAGCCTCTCTCCTTCCAGCCTCCCCCAGCATCAGCCTCCCCAAGCATCAGCCTCCACCAGCATCAGCCTCCCTCGTCCCAGCCTCCCCCTCCCAGCCTCCCCCAGCATCAGCCTCTCTCCTCCCAGCCTTCCCCATGATCAGCCTCTCTGCTCCCAGCCTCCTCCAGCACGCCGTGCTCCTCTGCCGACACTCACACACCCGATCGCATCCACTCACACACACCCGATCGCATCCACTCACACACACCCGATCGCATCCACTCACACACACCCGATCGCATCCTCTCACACACACCCGATCGCATCCACTCACACACACCCGATCGCATCCACTCACACACACCCGATCGCATACACTCACACACACAGACACTGACGATATCGCACATACGCGCTTATACTCACAACATCCGGGGATATCACATGCTTCTGGCCATGTGATCCTCCGGCAGGTCCTGGAAGATCACAACAGCACAGTATCGCTGCCGAGAAGCAAGCGATATCCCAGGATGTTGTGAGTATGTGGATGCGATGTGATGTGTGTGTGTGAGTGAGTGTGATCTGATTTGTGTGTGTGTATGTGTGTGCTGTTATGTGTGTGCTGTTATGTGTGTGCTGTTATGTGTGTGCTGTTATGTGTGTGCTGTTATGTGTCTGTATTTTTTTCCGCCGCTGCAGGACCTTGATGTGTGGATGCGATGTGATGTGTGTGTGAGGTGTGTGTGAGAGTGAGTGTGAGCCGGTGTACACTGGTAACTATGATACACATCGGGTAACCAAGGGACCTTAGTTACCCGATGTGTATAATGGTTACCAGCTTTCACGGCCTCCGTGAAGATCCCAGCATCGCAAGGTTATGTGTGGCGCTGCTGGGATCCTGACGGAGCCGGTGTAGAAGCAAGAGATATCCCAGCATGTTGTGATGTGTGAGGTGTGTGTGAGAGTGAGTGTGAGAGTGAGTGTGATCTGATGTGTGTGTGTGTACTCACCTGGGAATCGGGGCTCCGTGTCAGTTGGGCCAGAGCGAGCGTGGATTGCGTGAGGGGGGCGGGGCCTGCAGAGAGCCGGGGCGAGAGGCCAATCCGTGGGGGGGCGGGGCCATGGTGAGCCCAGCAGCCAATCAGCTTTGTGTCACCGTAAGGACACAATTTCGGAGCATGACAGACAGACAGATAGACAGACAGATAGACAGACAGATAGACAGACAGACAGATAGACAGACAGACAGACAGACAGACAGACAGAATAAGGCAATTATATATATAGATAGTGTTTCTCATTTACACATTACATAGGTTTCTGGCAACAGGCATGTCTTATGGAGCCCTACATTTTGACTTCCTCCTTGGAACATCAACTATAATTGTGATTATAAAGCAAACCTGTGATGCATTATGGGAACATCTCCGCAATCAAGTAATGCCTCAACCAACCTGTGAAAAATGGCTCTCCATAGCCCATGGATTTCATGAACTCACAAAATTTCCACACTGTATTGGGGCTTTGGACGGGAAGCACATTAGGGTCCGCAAGCCACCACATTCAGGGTCAAGATATTTTAGTTTTCACAAATATTTTTCGGTTGTCATATTAGCTTTAATAGACACAAATTATAATTTTATTTATGTTGATATTGGTGCATATGGTAGTGCATCAGATGCAAGAATATTTAGATCCTCACGATTAGCCCGACGTTTGGTTTCTGTTGACTTGAACTTACCTTCTCCGTCACCACTGCCTGGTACTTCTACACCTCAAGTTCCTTTTGTCATGGTAGCAGATGAGGGATTTGCTTTATCGACACATGTCATGAGACCTTTTCCAAGGCGTGGAATTGATGATTTAAAATCTAACTTTAATTCTCGTTTAAAGGGAGCACGCTCATATGTTGAATGCTCATTTGGTATTCTCGCTTCAAGATGGCGCATATATTTAACGACCATACAACTGAGCCCAACAAATGTTACGTCTGTTGTCAAAGCTACAATTGTTTTACATAATTTTTGTCGAATTCATGAGAGAAACATAATGAGTGACACATCTACATCTCATTATAGAAGTAATGTCACACGTAATGAGAATGACAGCACCCAACCATGTTTGAATGCTTTACAAATTAGAAATAACTATATGCGTTATTTTGTCAATAATTAATTGAAAACATATTTTTTCTTTTGCAAATTAACTATGATAGAAATGTAAACAGAACAAATTTTATTTGTTAGAGCCTTTTTTTTTTAAAAAAAATAATATTTGAGATCCTGTTAACTTAGTTACATCATATAATCTGTCTTTATTTATTAATATTCAATTGATTATGCTTAGCTAATATAACTAATTATGAGAAATCTAATTTTTGGAAAATATTTTTTAAAATTAAACCCAAAAAAATTTTGAAACATAATTAAAAAATACAGTAAATATTGTGTAATTCAATTTTGGGTTTTAAAAATATTCATGAAATATCTTGTAAATAAATATGATGTTTGTTAAAAAAAACTTGAAAACAAATTGTTCAAATAAAATTTAACATTTATTGTCAGGGAAAAATTCGAATCATTTATGACACTTGAAACAATATAGCCATATTTGTAAAGGGTTCATTTTCTAAACACATCCCACCAACCAAAAAATTAACATGTTGACTGTCATTATAATGTTTAATTGCAAACATATCATGTGCCTAGAGGTTGATTACAGGTTAAACCAATTAGGTTGATTTTTTAAATTCTTTGTATGGTTCATAACCCAAAAAACAATATCCGTAAATATTACACAATTTGTATATATCGTAGCAGTTTAATGGCCATTTACGAATATAATTTTTTAAGTTTGATTTTTGACTTTGGTTTTAACTACAATAATTTTTGCCATTTAAAACACAAAGAAAATGATTTGATATAACAAATTAAAGAATAATATGCCAATAATGTATTGAAAGCATACATTTGTAAATTTAAACAATTAAGTTTAATTCTCCATGTTTGAACAACATACCTGAAAATATGTTAAAAAACCCCCCAGGGTTTTGTAAACACAAAAAATACACAGTTAGAAGACTGATGTGTAACATAGGCACCTAATCAATTAAATCATCTAGAGTAGCAAGAGACGGTTGTGTTGAAGGGATATTAGTTTCAGGGTCAGAGATTGCTTGTGAAACATATGTACTGGTTTGAGTCTTATTCACGCATGTGGCAACATTTGAATCCTGAGAAGTTTGTATCATGTGTGAAGATGACGCATACATTGGTTGGGCCATAGTTTGAGCAAACATTAGTGGTGTTGGAATTTGTGGTTGTTGTGTGTATGATATATTTGATGGAAATTGTTGACCCTGTATGAATGAGGGTGTTGGAGTTTGACCAAAAAACAATGACTGTTGGTATGATGGAATTTGACTTGTTATTTGAGTTGGTTGAATGTTAGTTGTATTTCTGTAATTTTGTGTTTGTATTGGATGTTGTAGGTAATTTATTGGAACAATTTGATTAGTAGGTTGAGTCAATTGAGACAACATATTGCTACTTTTGCCAGACAGTATAGTAGAAATAGATGGTATGGGTCTATTAATGATGTTTTGTACTTCAGTATTTTGGGCTGCTTGGTTGCCAAAGTTGGATATAAGTGAAGTAGTTGGCTGGTTGGACAGAGTTTGTGGTATTAGTTGAGCAGAAACATCAGGGATAGATGAATTATAATTAGTGCGCCATTGCTCGATGGCTAATAGGACCTGATTGGGTAGGGGATTGGTTTTTCATGCCGATATTAAAGTTAATATGGCAGCCCTTAAGCGTTCCTGGTGGTCCGAGTGTACTTTGGCCAAACATAGTGCTAGGGATCTACAGAATCTCTCTATATCGTTTTCTGGCAAAAGAGAGTTCATTATTGACATGACTCTGGTGTCTATAATTTCAGGAAGGGATCGGAGATCCTCTGGTCGTCTAAGTCTTCTAGCACGATATGTTGATGTTTGTAAGCGGGACCCTGAAATTTGAATTGAGGATGGAGGTATAGTAGTTGTAGTGGCTTGTGTTGTGTTTGTTGCCTGATTTGTTGTGCTCTGTGCTCCTGCCTCACTTGAGATCTGTTCAGTATTTTGATTTTGTGAGTTTTGGCTTTCTGGGTTGTTTGTAATTGTCTGTTCCACCTCTGAAGTCGAAGTAGCTGGTGCTGACTGTGCGGCGGATGGGATGTCGTCTGAGTCGTCCAAATTGTCATCAGTTCTGTTTTTTAGAAAAAAAAAAAAAAAATTAAAACTAAAAAATTTTTTTTACAAAAAAGGTTGTTTTCCAAGATGCAACATCGCTAACGATCTTAGAAGCGATGTGACACCCCAGAGAGTCGTTGCAATCTGGCATATGTGATCACTTTCAAGAGCGTAAGCGATGTTGCAGCGTGTAAAGTGTCCTTTTATTCTGTTAAATACATTTAGAAAATCATGTTATCAAGTGTTAATTGAAATATATACTTACTGAGTGACCTCCATTATAGGTCGCAGAAACTCTAAATGGTCAAAATAAACATATCTCCTCTTGCGTGTGTTGGCGGAAGTTGATGGTATGGGATTAAATTCCCATCTATACTGGTCCCGGGCAGATCTCCATCTCCTTGTAACCAAATCAACATTGCCCATGATTAGATTTGTAATAATTTACCATAATGATGTTTTTTTTTTTTTTAATACATTTTTATTTTTTTTTTATGTAAATTGAATATGTGGAAAAAAAAACAAAACACAAATTAGTGCTTTCACAGACTGAAAACAAGGTTTACACAATTTGCATTTTAAATTTTTATAAATACAAAAAAAACAAAACAATATAAAAAATGAGGTACAAAAAATAATAGTATTATTACACTTACCAAATCTAGCTCTTTTACCAGGTGAGCAACGGTCCCATCCATTGTTTGGATATAGCTCAGCTGCAACCACCTTCCAGGTTCGCTCTACAATTGCGCGGTCACGGTAGCCATCTGTGCGAGTGTCCCATAATTCTGGGTGTCCCTCAACTACCGAAATTATGCATCCAGTATCCACACGTGGAGCCATGTATTTTTTTTTTTAAAAAAAAAACAACAACAAGCTATAGTAACGCTGAAATCTAGCCTCACACTCCTTTCCTTAATGCCCGCAGGCTGCAAAATGACATTGACTACACCTCAAAACAAATTAAAGACACCTGGCAATAAAAAGATACAATAATTACAAGAATAGTTTAAAAAACCGACACGGACCACACGGAGATGCATCCGTGTCACGTACGTGTTCTCACGCACCCATAGACTATCATTGGATGCGCGTGTGCGTGTTTCGTGCATAAAACTGACAAGCATCCGTGATTCACGGATTCACATACGTGTCACGCACACAGACACACGGACCGTATGGAAAAACGCATCTGTATACACAAACATTGGATAACAATGGTGCACGTTTGTCCGTGTCTCCGGTACATACGGACACGGACCAAACACGCACGTGATTCACGGACGTGTGAAGGGGGCCTAAAGAGAAGTTTGGAAACAAAGTGTTGGCGTGGATGAGTGTGCGTCTGTCAGAGTGATCACCACACTATAGGCTAGTAGGTGGCCCGCGACTTATAACGCGCAGAGCTGTCAGACCTGCAGCGCTACATTCAGAACATTATAGCGCGAAAGACTGAGTGAGTGCCATAATGAAAATTACAGGTTCAGAGAAGGCGGCCAAACGCTACCGCAGGAGTATATTAGTCGTGTCACCAAAAATGACCTGACAAATTCCCTTTTAGACTTGATCCGGTCGGACTTGCTGCTCAGCTCTGGTTGCTATGTAATTTATCGTTAGCTGCCAACCTGTCAGACTTAAGGAGTCATCGCAACTTTGTAACTTGCCTCTTATTAAAAATCCTCGCCTTCCTGGAGAACAGGGGGAATCGTACTTCTGTAATGTCCTGTTCATGGGCAAGGTCACAAAAAGCAAAAATGTGAAGGAAAATCCAAACGCTTAACTATGGATAATTAACATTCTCCCGATAACGTCACAATCTTAGAGGAAAATCCTTCTCCATACATTACATCCAGTATGAGCTTAGAGAATATGGGAAACCGAACCAGGGCCAGTGCTCACCGAGAATCCGACGGGGTGCGAACATGACATCTGTGATGAAGTATGGGCAGAATATCCACATAAAACAGACTATAGCCCCCCCAGAAATGAATAACCATACTGCAAAAAAAAGGGGAGAAGAGGGCGCAACTGACCCTTATCAATATCACATGAGAAATCGCCCATCCTTGCTGCAGAGGTTGCCCAAAGGCACTGATACCAACGCTCAACACAAGCCGCCATTGACACTTCTTGGTGCACCTATAGACTAGACAGGATAAATGTGGTGGAAAGAGAAGGGCAAAATTATATATACACAAAATCCTCACTCCAAAAGCCCAAATAATTACAGATTGTGCAGGGGGCTGGAAAGGCAAAAATGAGCAATAGAGTCTTAACTGTGTGCAAAAATGGAGAATGTGTGAGAGGCACAACTCCTGTACAGGCATGAAATAAGCGGCTGCATCAGCTCACCTGGAACTAGGAAGAGGGGTAGATGGGACACCTCCTATCCTCACCTGCACCTGTCCCTACTCTCCTAGCCAGTCCCTGTACAGTCTCCACAACTGTCACCAAGCAGGAACCTAAGACCCTGTAGGATGCCCTGGCTAGTGAAGGGCAGGTGAGGTTCAGTAGACTCCACTGCTGCACTAACAAGACACAAGGTAAGATAAGACAAACATTGGGATAAAGCAACAAAAAGGATAAAGCCTGAGAACAGGAAAACCCCACAGCAGAACCTTCCTCGAAGGCGGTCAGAGAACAAATGAGTTTGTATCATCAGCAAGGAATGCTGGATAACACCTCTATTTAAGCCTGAGGGGGCGTTGCTCCAAAACAGCTGCAGCTAAAACACTCAACTAGGAACTGCAGGCAAAGCTCCTAGCAGCAAAACTGACATTAACCATTTCAGTGCCAATAGAAACAGAATAACATTTAAATGTAGAGAACTGGATGGAGATGAGAGGCTCCAGTCCTAAAGCTGTCACTAGTCTCCAACAACAGGGAGACGGCCATGACATTCTTCTTTTGCCCTGATAGAGAAACCAGTGGGTTTTGAGATGCGCAGACTCTAATAAACCGCACGTTCTTCACTCCCTGATCTAAACTCCACTAAATCGCCAGCAGCGTGAATTAATCCATTGTCTCCTATTGTTTGATCTCCAAACAATTGCAAAGACATTAATACTAATGCAGAGTTAAGTTGATAAATGTCTCTAATTATGACTTTAAAATCTTAAAGATCCAAAAGTCAAACTGGCCCATGCTAGATTCATTCCCATCAGCCTCAGTGTTCCTGCGCTCCTTCAGATTTCCCGATATTCCACAATTCAATCCAATGGCTCAATCATACCGTTGGTCCAAACTACCGGACGTGAGAGCTGCAGCTGGCTCCAATCCTGGAAATCTGTCATGCACGGAGTTGAAGATATCGGTATAAACGCGTGACGCACTTGATCAGACCAATGGGTGTCTGACGCACTACCAAAAAAAAAACACAAAAAGAGGAAAACACCGGGGTGACAATACAACGGCCCTAAACTCACCCTGTCTAGTGAGTAGGCCGACAAGTACAGTAGACCCGTCACTAAACTAATAATCACGTAGGGAAAGGAAAGACAGATGGGAGAAATCGACAGAAGGATACAAAACATCAAACTTCACCATAGATGACGGACTCGAAAGTAGCAGTTGGATGGGCACAGGACAAAACCTCAGCAGCTCCTTCCACCAGGCTGGTCAGAGTAGAAATGATTCTAACAGCAGCAAGGACTGCTGGGAAAGCTCCAGTATTTAATCTGAATAGGCATGGGCTCAAAGCAGCAACAGATAACCTGCCCTGCTGGCAACAAAACCTGAAATTAACTCATGAGAAGTCAAAGGAAAGGAAACCTTGTTTAAATGAGGAGTCAAGATGGAGATGGGAGGCTCCAGTCCTAAGGCAGTCACTAGTCTCAGAACAGCAGGGAGACGACCGTGACAAATTCTTGATGAGTACCAGAATCCATGGCACCCTATTTCTTCTCATCTGTATAATTGAAGTACATACAGTGTCACTCCACATAATATCTGTGGGGCTGGTGGAGTGCTGTACTTGGATTTCTTCATCAGTCTCCTAGATCATAAATAGATCACTACTGAGCATGTTGGACCACTCTTTTATTCAGTACTTATGTGTTCATAGGAAAACGAATAGTATCAAAGAGGGTCAAGGTTGGGTCTCGAATGATCAGGTTGTTCGGCAAGTAATAGGCAAACCGAAAAATCAATCTGCCCTCCGTTTCTGAGTTGTCCCCCAGTTTTGCCTAGTTCTCCTTGGATTTCAGATCCTTTGTTACAATTGTAGCACCCCTGAAGGCATCAGGGTGCTACAAGGTTCTGCATCCCCACAAGGATGCAGGGCCTACCCCCTAGTAGGGACCCGGAGACCCAGTGCCGGTAACACCAAAAACTCAGGTGATCCCAGTTTTTCCCCAACAATCTCCCATGGTACTTAGCTAGGGTCAGACCAATGGCTGGCCGCCTAGAGGTGGAGCCAGACCAGTCCACTAGTTAATCAGGTGGGAGGGGCAGACTCTGGAGAATAGTCGGACAGTGGCAGGCGAGGAGTGAAGGTGGAAGCGAAGCGACGTCCTGACTCAGGTTAACGGTAACCTGGTACCCAGGAGAGTAGTTGGCGGTGGAGTATAGTGGAGTACTCCCGGAACTACGCACCGACGTGGTACAGGACCCTAGGACAGGAAAGAGCTTCAAGCCAACTTGTTAACACCTGTACAGAGAGGGGACCATGAAGGACCCCGCTGACCCTAAAAATCCAAAGACTCAGTAGCAAAGGGAGAAACGGGGAAAGGACCAGAGATTCCAACCCCACAGGGTTCACGCTACCGTCAGGCGGACAGATGTGAACAAACCACCAGACGGGGACCCCCAGTTGCTCTATTCCACGGGGACCCATTTACCAGATACAGGTGCAGGGGAAGAAGGTACCAGAGAACCAAACTGGCACTGGGACGAAGGGGACCTGGAGGTGAAACCAGTCGGCCTCGGGTAACCTGTTACCATCAAAGAGCAGTGAGTAAACCAGTTGCACTATACCTCTGTGTAGACTACCTTCTTCCAACACCCGTCACAACACCCATCCATCCTTTGGGGCCTAGTCCCGCTTGCGGAGGGCCTACCATCCAGGCTGCAATTAGCACCAGCCCCAGTAGTGACATTCTGCAGCAGCGGTTCTACATATATATAGCCGCAACACCGCAAGGGGCGTCACGTATGAACACTAACCTAATCCCCTGTAAATACACCCCTATTACAAAAAGGGCCCAGGGCACGGGACCGGGCAACGGCCAACACCGTGACATTCCCAAGACATATTCCGGCCGGGACCGAGTACCCCATATCCCTGGGCGCAACACAATCACGGACAATATTAATTAATCAGCGTCTAGAGCGGGTTTATTCAATTTGGTCAAAAACCCTTCACCGTGGAGAAAATGTAAAGTGACAGCCTCCTGTCACATTAATGCTCAGAGAGATTGAAATTCTGTGCCAATAGTGCAAAATTACCAGAATCAAATATTCGCATTAGACGCTCACAAACGTCAGAATATGTTTCTTAGATTCGGTCTGAATTGTACATTGCTTCTGGCAGAAACCTTTAATAAAACTTCTTCCCCGGCATTAGTAATTTCCTTTTCAGTTTTAGTCACAGCGGTTGTCCTGATTAGCCCCTGCAGGATCCGTCATTTGGAACTGAATTCTACATCTGCCTCTAAGATGTACCGAAGATGTGTTGATGCAGAGCACGGGGGCAAATGATTTTCATGTCTTAATTGTCAATGTGGTGGGAACGCTCTATGAAGATCAATCATTCCGGAGTCCGGTCACAGGTGACGCGGGAGGAACGGTGGTGGGGAAAGAAGAATACAGATTGTAATAATTCTTAACAACTGAAGATCGAGTCACTTACAAAGGGGACAAAGACCGACAGTTAATAAAACAGGAGAAAAATAAAAGGTCTTCAGACAGATGAAGTGTCGGAAGATAAAGACGAGAATTCAGAAGACGATGGAATTGGTTCTTTGTCCCCAGGTTCCTATTCCAAGGTTTACTGCAGCAGAACAATGTGTAATGGTTATTCCCCACTAGGCAGATTATCACCAATCCACTCACAGGTGATAGTGGGTTGATCACTGGTGGACCCTCCACATAGATAGGTATTCGAGCAAGGCTAGCCAGGGGCTAACCACTTATAGTTTTGGTTTCCCTGTTTGTCTATTTGTGTGGGTTTAACCACTCCTGTTTGATCCTCCATTGGGGTGGGGGATAGGAGGTATTAGAGCAAGGCTAGCCAGCTGGCTAGGTTAGCGATCCAGACCTCTTCACCATCAAAAGTACCTCTGGGATAAGGGAGAGCTATGGATCCGTAAAAAAGCTCTGAAATGGCCCACTGGAATGGTGGTTTGGTTGTCAGTATGTGGAAGCAAAAGGTTACTTCCAGGATACAGAGGGCCCCAAATGAGGAACGACACCGGACTAGGGCTGGGTACAAACTCTCTTTATTTATAAACCATTTAGGGAGTGGGAAATGCAACAAGGTGGGATTAACCACAAACAAATGGACTTAAACCTGGCTCAGAAAGCTAGGGTCAGTGTGCTGGTCTACAGACCCTTTCCAATATCTTGAGAACTACTGGAACACCATTTACCTAACAGGAAAACCCAAACAATGTTGGAACAGAATCTATAAACTCATAAAGAGTGTAAATTACTCAGTGCAACTAGGACTGGTCTCTGGACTAACACACTGATTAACAACCTTATCTATACCACCATTCCCGTCCCTCTCCCATCATTACATGTGCACATTCACAGCTCACCCGGGGTTAAACACTTGTTAACAGCAGTACAAGAATAGCTCCAGTTCAATTCTGCATAAGTGATTGCAGCGTACCTTTTTTGGCGCCAAAACCAGTACCACGTGTGTGCGTACTTGCCCGCAAAAATAGAAAAAATATGTGCAGGGCCTGAGCTCAGGACTTACAGTACCGATGGGTGGATCCAGGGAAGAGGGAAGTCTCAGGTATAAAGGGGAAATCCTGGTAGCTTTCAGATCCGCATCAAGTCCATAAGTCACCTGCAATCAGAGACAGGTCACTTCAGGGAAGGATCACCACAGGAATGAATCAGCAGACCAGTGGGAAGGCAGAGGTAAGCAGGGAAACCGCTCCAATCACAGTTCTCTCTCTCCCTGACAACAACCTATGAATGCCGGTACTTAGCTGTGTGGCCTCTATTCGCACAGCAATCTGCAAGCTGCCTCTAGCAGTCCTGGGATCTCAAACCATCCAAGGGAAAGGCTGTGACCACACTTCAGGGTCTTCCTCAATCTGTCTCTGTCTTTTTCCCTCTTTCTGTCTCTTGCTCTTCACAGAATCCTCCTCCAAGACTGAGCAGACATCCCTTTGGTGGACGGGAGGAGACACTGCAGCCCCCAGACACCCCCTGATGGACGGGAGGAGACACTGCAGCCCCCAGACACCCCCTGATGGACGGGAGGAGACACTGCAGCCCCCAGACACCCCCTGATGGACGGGAGGAGACACTGCAGCCTCCAGACATCCCCTGATGGACAGGAGGAGACACTGCAGCCCCCAGACACCCCCTGGATGGGAGGAGACACTGCAGCCCTCAGACACCCCCTGATTGACGGGAGGAGACACTGCAGCCCCCAGACACCCCCTGATGGACGGGAGGAGACACTGCAGCCCCCAGACACCCCCTGATGGACAGGAGGAGACACTGCAGCCCCCAGACATCCCCTGATGGACGGGAGGACACACTGCAGCCCCCAGACACCCCCTGATGGACAGGAGGAGACACTGCAGCCCCCAGACACCCCCTGATGGACGGGAGGAGACACTGCAGCTGGAATATGAGCACTCTCACAAGTACTCAGCTATCTCCAGCAGTCTAACAGACAATGAGCGGAGCATTGATTCGCAGATTTATATACTGTATGTTGTTGACTTTTTTCTTGCAGTGTACTTCATGTTGATGCTTAGTATTTTTGATTAATTTTTTTGACCTTGACTACGCTTTGACCCAGACCTTGCATTCGCCTGATATTTCAGTTATGACTTGACAACCTCCGACCATTGTCCAACTACATGTCCTGTATGTGTTGTATTTCGATGTGCTACAGGGTCCTGCATCATTATAGACGTTTTTCTACTCAAAAACTATTTTTTTTTAGCTCCCTAACAAGTAGAGTTTACCGCACTCTCTTATAAAGTGTCATTCTGCTGTTTTCCATGATTACTAAGTCACTGAAGGGATTTTGCTGAAGGTCCAACAATCCCCTACATGACAATGTATCATTTTTACTTCTCTTCACCTGTGCTTTCTCTTCACATACTCGGCTTTGTTGCACGCAGGAACTTTTTTGCACACTTGACTTTGCTGGTCCAATGTGCCAGACTGCGTACTTGGCTCTGCTATTCTTAAGTGCCTGCTTGCTCATTTGGATATGGTCTACCAATGTAAGATGACGTTTGGTGCCATGTCATGGTGGTATCTGGCGCTGTTCACACCGCAGACTCTGACACTCCACGCTATGGTTTCTCTGGGGCTTCTGAGTTGCACAAGCAGGCTCGGGCGTTGACCAGCTGTGTGCTCATTAATGATTGGGCTTGCAGGGGTTAATCTCTTAGTCTGCTGGTTATCTCTAGGATCACATCTTATGAGAAATCTATCACCGCTTCGCCCCACCTTTTTATGATGGTAGAAACTGACTTCCTGTGCCAACTATAGCTTTAAGTGATACCGGTCCATGTGATGTTGTACTCCAGTTGCAAGTGATCTAGTGAGTACTGTTTGGTGTGTTGTGGGAATTCTCTTGTCTGTTTATTTCCTCCCTGCTCTTAATTTCCTCCTGATCACGTATTGTCCAATACCTCTGTATGTGATAGCGGTAAGTCAGAGTTTGGATTTCCTCGTTTGTCTACTTGTATGTGTTTGACCACTCCTGTCCTGGCCCTCCCCTGAGGTGGGGGATAGGTGGTATTAGAGCAGGGCTGGCCAAGATTGCTAGGTTGGCGGTCCAGACCTTTTCACCATCAGAAGTACCCCTGGGATAAGGGACAGCTAGGGCCCCCTAGCCTCAGGGCCAGTGTAGGAGCCCCGGTACTCGGTTATCTCCTTATACTTCATGACAACCAAGATGACCCTCTGCATACTCGGCTCTGTCATTCCAATGTGCCTTACTGCCAACATGGCTCCCACCCATCATATCCAGCTCCACTGTTCCACTTGCCATCCATCATAGTGAGCTCTGCTGTTCCGCACCATTTTGTTTACCAACCTACAAATCCAACTCTGCTATTCCACGGGGCATATGGAATAGTGAAATCCACAATTCATCTTGACCTATGGCTTCGCAAAAAGCCGGTATAGATAAGTGTTTGATATGTGTGCCTTACAAATAAGAGGAAGGGAAGCCTTTCTCCTACATAATAAAACACCAAAAATGCAACATCAATGGCACATGGTGGGGGGTGACACAGGGAAATATTGTGCATTGAGACCCCGAACATGAAGATATTCCACCTCCTCTGCTTTGATATATACACTGACCACCAATGACCTTATATTAGGACAAGGTGACTTTTCATCCCGCGTCTCATCAACCAAAGGACAAGAAAACCCGAGACAACGGAGACTTCAATATAAAGCATTTATTTATATCTTCCATCTGAAATGAGCGATGAGCCAATAGTCTCCCGAGGAATCCGAGACGAGCGGCATATTTCACCGCTTATCCCCTAATAATGGAGCCCTATATGGATGTTTAGACAAATCTTTTTTCAAAGCGAGTCTCGTAAGCTTCACTTTTGGACAGTGTTCAAAAAAGGATTTAATGTCTCAGTCTAGTTGACGAGATTAATGGGCCAAATGTAGCAACACATTACATTAACCTATGTTTAATCACATCATTTCAAGTCTATGAGAACAAAGTGTTTATGTTAAGTCACATTCTCTAATGGGACCCGATATTCAGTGTAAATGTAATTAAATAAGGAAGGACCATCCAGATAACGAACGTCTAGAATCGGCCCCAAAAGGTGAGACAATCGGGAGGGTTTATAAAAGCAAATAAATAGTATAGCAGTTATATTCTTGTACATAGGAGCAGTATTATAGCAGTTATATTCTTGTACATAGGGGGCAGTATTATAGCAGTTATATTCTTGTACATAGGAGCAGTATTATAGTACTTATATTCTTGTACATAGGGGGCAGTATTATAGCAGTTATATTCTTCTTCATAGGTGGCAGTGTTATAGTAGTTATATTCTTGTACATAGGAGCAGTATTATAGTAGTTATATTCTTGTACAAAGGGGCTGTATTACAGTAGTTATATTCTTGCACATAGGGGGCAGTATTATAGTAGTTATATTCTTGTACATAGGGGCAGTATTATAGTAGTTATATTCTTGTATATAGGAGGCAGTATTATAGTAGTTATATTCTTGTACATAGGGGGCAGTATTATAGTAGTTATATTCTTGTATATAGGGGCAGTATTATAGTAGTTATATTCCTGTACATAGGAGCAGTATTATAGTAGTTATATTCTTGTATATAGGGGCAGTATTATAGCAGTTATATTCTTGTATATAGGGGCAGTATTATAGTAGTTATATTCCTGTACATAGGAGCAGTATTATAGTAGTTATATTCTTGTACATAGGAGCAGTATTCTAGTAGTTATATTCTTGTACATAGGAGCAGTATTCTAGTAGTTATATTCTTGTACATAGGAGCAGTATTATAGTAGTTATATCCCTGTACATAGGAGCAGTATTATAGTAGTTATATTCTTGTACATAGGGGGCAGTATTATAGTAGTTATATTCTTGTACATAGGGGCAGTATTATAGTAGTTATATTCTTCTTCATAGGGAGCAGTATTATAGTAGTTATATTCTTCTTCATAGGGAGCAGTATTATAGTAGTTATATTCTTGTACATAGGAGCAGTATTATAGTAGTTATATTCTTGTACAAAGGGGCTGTATTACAGTAGTTATATTCTTGCACATAGGGGGCAGTATTATAGTAGTTATATTCTTGTACATAGGGGCAGTATTATAGTAGTTATATTCTTGTATATAGGGGCAGTATTATAGTAGTTATATTCTTGAACAGAGGGGCAGTATTATAGTAGTTATGTTCTTGTACATAGGGGCAGTATTATAGTAGTTATATTCTTGTATATAGGGGGCAGTATTATAGTAGTTATATTCTTGTACATAGGGGCAGTATTATAGTAGTTATATTCTTGTACATAGGGGCAGTATTATAGTAGTTATATTCCTGTACATAGGGGCAGTATTATAGTAGTTATTTTCCTGTACATAGGGGCAGTATTATAGTAGTTATATTCTTGTACATAGGGGCAGTATTATAGTAGTTATATTCTTGTATATAGGAGCAGTATTATAGTAGTTATATTCTTGTACATAGGGGCAGTATTATAGTAGTTATATTCTTGCACATAGGGGGCAGTATTATAGTAGTTATATTCTTGTATATAGGGGCAGTATTAAAGTACTGTAGATATATTCTTGTACATAGGATGCAGTATTATAGTAGTTATATTCCTGTACATAGGGGCAGTATTATAGTAGTTATATTGTTGTACATAGGAGCAGTATTATAGTAGCTATATTCTTGTATATGGGGCAGTATTATAGTAGTTATATGCTTGTACACAGGGGGTGGTATTATAGCCGTTATATTCTTGTACATAGGGGGCAGTATTATACTAGTTATATTTGTGTACATGGAGCAGTATATTAGTAGTTATTTTCTTGTACATAGGGAGTAGGTTTATTCCAGTTTACATTAGTGCCACGGAGGTATCACGGCCGGCTGACTATCCAGTGACAGTGTGTGCTAGAAGATCACATAGCTTGGCAGCACGTCTTGTTATCTGACAGTTTCCTGTTTTTGCAGGAGGCAGACTCTATGACCCTGGAGAACTGTCATCGTGCCTCTCAGTTGCTATCCTCTGACTTCCTTAATTAACCTCACCCTGGAGTGGTATGGGTGCGGTTTATAGTTGGCTCCTTCTTGTGGTTTACAGACGTTGTCTCCTTTTGCTCCAGAGACTTTTGTGGTAGCTGCTCTTCAGATAAGTGTTGACTTTTGCTATCTACCTGGGCTCAGATGATAGCATTGATGTTTTCCCTGTATTGTTCCCTTGTGTATTCCTATAGTGTTAGTGGTGTTGACTTAGTGCTCGTACCCCTCATCCTTACTTAGGGCCATTTGGCAGGATAAGACACGGCCCCAGGTATCCAGCCTGGCGACATGTGCAGAGCCTGTATAGGGTCGGTGAGGGCAGTGAGGGTGAGATTGTTGTTAGAGGTCACCATTTCCCCCTTTCCCTAGCTATAAGGTATTCCTTCCCCCCCTTCTGCGTGTCGTCCTATACGGCTTGTATAGCCTCTGATCCTCTCCCGTGACAATTAGGTAGATATTTATTAGTTTTATTGTTGACATATAGAGAGTGTCTGATAATATTATGGGGCACAAGTAGTATTTTAGGCACTGCATACATACCCATGTTGTGGGGGCACTGACCTGCCATGGTGAGCACATACGACATGCTCCACCATATACTGGATGTGTCTTTGAACCTCTTCATATCCCGTGTGCGGATGCCTCTCGTCACGTGCGTGTTTCTGCTGACACCCGCCGGCGCTCATCACTCGCTCCCCATGGCGGCAGTAATTCTGCCTCGGATTTACATACAGATGTCGTCCAGGACTCGCACGACCCTAATAACCAGAGATAAATGCTGAACACTACAATGGATTTATATTCGTGGTCTGTATCTCTCCACCTCTCCACAATCGCTGCGCAATGTCCTATTTTCTACATGTTAATTATACATCTAAATGTAGATGTCCAGAAGTAATAGCAGAAGATTTGCATTATTTATCAAACCTCACTTTCTACAGCGAAGCTTTATCCTAATTTCCTTGAATGACAGAATAATTACTTGTACGGGGAAAACAACACATCAACCATTTTAATTAGTTCTTATGTGTTACCTTGGAGGTGAATGTCTACAAGGTTCGTTCCCAGCGCAGTCCCTATCATTCCTATTCTAATTAATGGAAATATATTAATATCTTGTAGCATCGTGGTTCGTCCATCGTGTTAATAAATTCTACATCTGTTTACTATCAATGGACATCTCCCCTTCCCCTGTAGTGGGTGAGGATCGACTGGTGGTGGCGCATGCGCAGCTCCGCTCCTTCCATTGTTTATGGGACTGTCGGAGGTAGCTTGATGATGTGCTCGGCTATCTTCAGCATTCCCAAAAACAGCAATGGACATCCTACCCACCCCTGTAGTGGGTGAGGATGGACTGATGGCGGCGCATGCGCAGCTCCGCTCCTCACATTGTCTATGGGACTGTCGGAGGTAATTTGATGTGCTCGGCTATCTTCAGCATTCCCAAAAACAGCAATGGACGTCCTACCCACCCCTGTAGTGGGTGAGGATGGAATGATGGCGGCGCACGCGCAGCTCCGCTCCTCACATTGTCTATGGGACTGTCGGAGGTAATTTGATGTGCTCGGCTATCTTCAGCATTCCCAAATACAGCAATGGACGTCTCCCCTTCCGCTATGGTGGGTGAGGATGGACTGGTAGCAGCGCATGCGTAGCTCTGATCATCGCATTGTCTATGGGGCTGTCGGAGGTAGCTTGATGATGTTCTCGATTATCTTTAGTTTTGCCAAAAAAAAAGCCACTGGATCTGTTGCATATTTACAGATTCCTTTTTCGTAATTGATGGATTTCCCTGCAATTGGACCCCCATTAGTCATAGACTTCTCAATTATCTTGTGGATTGTTGGTGCTCTACAGGAGAGAGAGAGGGGCTCACTGATCATAAGAGCTCACACTCTCCAGTGGAGTGTAAGCTTTTATGATCAGCGGGGTCCTTTTTCTCTCCTGTAGAGAGAAGATCCTGCTGAGCATAAGAGCTTACACTCTACAGAAGAGAGAGGACCCACTGACCATATGAGCTTACACTCTACAGGAGAGAGAGGACCCACTGACCATAAGAGCTTACAGTCTACAGGAGAGAGAGGACCCACTGACCATAAGAGCTTACATTCTACAGAAGAGAGAGGACCCCGCTGACCATAAAAGCTTACACTCTACAGGAGAGAGAAGACCCACAGACCATAGAAGCTTACATTCTACAGGAGACAGAGGACCCACAGACCTTAAAAGCTTACATTCTACAGGAGAGGGAGGACCCACAGACCATAAGAGCTTACATTCTACAGGAGACAGAGGACCCACAGACCATAAGAGGTTACATTCTACAGGAGAGAGAGAGGAACCCACTGACCATAAGAGCTTACACTCTACAGGAGAGAGAGGACCCATAGACCATAAGAGCTTACACTCTACAGGAGAGAGAGGACCCACTGACCATAAGAGCTTACACTCTACAGGAGAGAGAGGACCCACAGACCATAAGAGCTTACACTCTACAGGAGAGAGAGGACCCACTGACCATAAGAGCTTACACTCTACAGGAGAGAGAGGACCCTCTTTCATTAGACCGCTCTCTGATGCTTCAGCAGTGTGGGAAATGGTGTTGGACAAGTTTTATAAATGTATTATTGCAAACTGCAAATTGAATCTCAAAGTGTTCAAATCTGTATAGAAGTGCAAAGTTCAGGAAATTCGATTAAAACTTGATCCTTCACAAATCGATTCTCTCTTCTAATGTTCACTAGAACTGAGCATGCATGTGTATGGGGAGGAGGTGAAAGTGTGGGGAGAATAATTAAAGGTGTAGAACTGAGCGTGTGTATGGAGAGGAGGAGAGGTGGTGAGAATTATTAAAGCTGTACAACTGAGCGTGCATGAGTATGGGGAGGAGAGGTTGGGGGGATAATTGAAGGTGTAGAACTGAGCATGTATGTGTACAGGGAGGAGGAGATGTTGGGAGGATTATTAAAGGTGTAGAACTGAGCGTGCATGTGTACGGGGAGGAGGAGAGGTGTGGAGAATAATTAAAGGTGTAGAACTGAGCGTGCATGTGTATGGGGAGCAGGATAGGTTGGGGGGATTATTAAAGGTGTAGAACTGAGCGTGCATGTGTACGGGGAGGAGGAGAGATTGGGAGGATTATTGAAGGTGTAGAACTGAGCGTGCATGTGTATGGGGAGCAGGATAGGTTGGGGGGATTTTTAAAGGTGTAGAACTGAGCGTGCATGTGTATGGGGAGGAGGAGAGGTGTGGAGAATAATTAAAGGTGTAGAACTGAGCGTGCATGTGTATGGGGTGGAGGAGAGATTGGGGGGATTATGGGTGTAGAACTGAGCGTGCATCTGTACGGGGAGGATTATGGAAGGTCTGTGGGCAGTTTTAGAGCTCTGCATAGGCAGACGTTATTTGGCAATACATGAAATGTTTTCGCTTTAGTCCCATCCCGCTACATAGCCCATTCACACCAGTATAGATCTGAAAGCCATGCCGCCTCTATATGGACTGATCAGACATTATAGACAGCGGCGTCACAAGCGTACATTGTACTTTCGGCCTCATTGTACTGGATATTTTGCAGCTTTGCATTTACTATGTTCTTTACCTTCTCTTGCACTCATTGTCATACCGTTACCGGCTCGGGAGATTGGCTTTGATTAAATTCTTGCCTAAAGCATTTAGATCTGATGAAAGTGGTTCTGATGGCGCGGACACGTGCTCCAGATGTTTCTGCAACCGAAATGGTTTCCAGTCAATCACTTGAATAGAGTCATTAATCACAAAACAGATGTAATTGATATGTCTGCAGCTGCTGATGCCGGGCCTGCAATATCCGTCCAATCAGATGAAACCGTCTAATGTCACATTGTTACAATGTTTCACCGGAGGCACTAATAATGTCTCCAGATTCACTAACATGAGAGTCGCTTCTTGTCACCAATAAGACCGCGGCTTCTATGGTCATCGTCTTTCACCAAACTTTCCAAAAATCTTTTAAGAGTCAAAAAAAGTTAGTAAAAGATATTTGCAGAGGAATCTGCTCTTTTCCCCCCTCCCCCACCTCCTAAACTCCGCACTCACTCCCAAAAACTGCTGGTATCTTTTTTGCTCAAAACAAGACAGTCTACCAGCAAGGAGAGAAGTCAGACTTTAGCTGCCTATTGATGTCTATGGAGAGAGGAGGGGGAGGAGCAAGGTGAAACTGGAAGTGAGACAGATGCTATTTTCTAGTGAGTGTTTTATCTCACTCCAGTGCTGGATTCACAACTACACTGCTCACTACTGCTGTATATCATACTCCATATTTGTAGTAAGTCTTAAATCTCAACTCACTGCTTGATTCACAGCACACTGTTGAGTACTGCTATATGATGTCATCCATGCTGCTCCACTTTTCAATAGTAAGTGTTTTATCTCACCGCAGCGCTGAATTCACAACTACACTGCTACCTACTGCCATATCATATCATTCATGTTCCACATTTCTAGTGTCAGATCCTCAGCTACACTATTCAGCACTGCCGTGTGATGATATCAGTGCTGTTGCCTTCTAGTTAATATAGAAGAACAGATCGTTTAAAATTCAAATTTGTTTTATTTCACTCCAGTGATGGATTTACAACTACACCACTTAGTTTTACCATATGATGTAATTCATGCTCCAGGTTTATAGTAGGTGTTTTATCTCACCCCCAGTGCTGGATTCACAGCTACACTGCTCAGTGCTGCTCTATAATGTCAGCCATGCTCCATGTTTCTAGTAAGTGTTTTATCTCACCCCAGTGCTGGATTCACAGCTGCACTGTCATATAATGTCATCCATGCTCCATGTTTATAGTAAGTGTTTTATCTCACCCCAGTGCTGGATTCACAGCTGCACTTTCATATAATGTCATCCATGTTTCTAGTAAGTGTTTTAACTCACCCCAGTGCTGGATTCACAGCTGCACTGTCATGTAATGTCATCCATGCGCCATGTTTCTAGTAAGTGTTTTATCTCACCCCAGTGCTGGATTCACAGCTGCACTTTCATATAATGTCATCCATGTTTCTAGTAAGTGTTTTAACTCACCCCAGTGCTGGATTCACAGCTGCACTGTCATATAATGTCATCCATGCGCCATGTTTCTAGTAAGTGTTTTATCTCACCCCAGTGCTGGATTCACAGCTGCACTGTCATATAATGTCATCCATGTTTCTAGTAAGTGTTTTATCTCACTCCAGTGATGAGTTCACAACTACACTGCTACCTACTGCAATATGATTTCATTCATGTTCCACATTTTTTTATCTCACCCCAGTGATAGTCACAGCTATACTGCTCAGTACTGCCAAAAGATGTCATGTATGCTCCACATTTCTACTGTTTTATCTAAACTCAGTTATAGATACACAACTACACTTTTCAGTACATCCATATGATGTCATCTATGATCCATCTTTCTAGTAAGTGTTTTATCTCACCCCAGTACTGGATTCACAGCTACACTGCTCACTACTGAAATATGATGTCCTCCGTGCTGCTGCTTTCTAGTAAGTGTTTTATCTCACCCCAGTACTGGATTCACAGCTACACTGCTGACTACTGAAATATGATGTCCTCCGTGCTGCTGCTTTCTAGTAAGTGTTTTATCTCACCCCAGTACTGGATTCACATCTACACTGCTCAGTACTGCCATGTGATGTCATCCATGCTGCTGTCTTGTATTAAGTAGAGGTGAATTGATCATTTAAAAATGTCAATTTGCCAGCTTCATCAATGTTTTCCCAAAAATCCAGTATGTGATTAGAATACTGATGAGTGGCTGATCAATGATGTACAAGGTATGATAGTCCACTTTATATCACAATTGCAGGGCATTATAGGAAAGCCAATGTGAGCACACAAAATGCCCTGTGCCCCCCTCACTGGTGCTTCAACAGTGTGAAAAATGGGGGAGATCTTTTTTTTAGGAATTGTATTTCACAATTTTCAAATTTATGTGAAAATGTGAATTTCATGAAATTAGATATGAATTGAATCTTGTTCACGTCGTGACTCTCATCTTTACTAGTAAAGTGTTTTATTTCTCCCAGTTTTTGGTTCACAACCATACTACTCAATACTGTTATGTAATATATGTTTTCTAGTAAGTGTTTTGTCTCACCTTAGTACTGTATTCACATATACACTGCTCAGTACCGCTGGATAATGTCCTCCATGCTGCTGCTGAACATGTGCTAAAGATACAGGAGGACAGGACTCCCTTTTTCTATGTGTGCTGTGTATGGGAGACATGAAAACCTCTAGCCTCCACCCACTAGCTCAGAGACAACTGAAAATTAGGAACATTAATTAAACACATTCAAGTCGTATAATTGGCAGAAATATTGTTACTAATATACACAGACAACAGCGGCTTGTGAAAAATCATCTGAAGCAATAGGTGTGCCTAAAGGTGAACTCCAGACCAGTGTGTAGCACCCCTGAGACCCTCAGGGCACTACAAGGAACTGCATCTTCTTGGGGATGCAGGACCAACCCCCTGGGACCTGGAGTACCAGTGCCGATACCACCAAAAGCACAACCAAAATCCTAGTTCTCCACTCCACACTGGGCATAGAGGGTTAACCATGTAAGGGGATGGTCATCATGGAAAGGAACGAGTCCCTGGGATTAGTCAGCCAAGTGGGAGGGGTCAGCAGTCAGTAGAGAGTCAGGAGAGTCGGGAGCACACAGGAGAGGTGTGCGGACGTGCCTGAGCTGGGTCCATGTAACGGTGACCCCGGGGCACAGGAGAGAGGTCGCCAGGAGGGGTACCGAGATATCGCAGGGACCGGAGCACGCACGGGGCACAGGGCCCTAGATTAAGTGCCAGTTCTACATGGCTTGATAATCGCCTGCTCGGTGTGGACACCTTCACGTACTTCACCGAACCAAATAATCCGGGGGCATCAGCAGCAAACTAGGATCGGGGTTCGGACACTTACCTCCCCACAGGGTCCACACTGCCCGCTATACGGAGAAGGAGACTATACCCCAAAAGGGACAGTCGGGCCCTAAACACTCCACGCTACGGGGACTCAACCAACAGAGAGTGCCGGGGACAGCAACCTCGGTCACCACATTGGCACTGGTCCGCCAAGGGACCTGAACCAGCAAGCCGAGGGTCCATGTGAGTAGAGACTGTTAAAGGCAACCTGGTGTGGTCTCCATTATTGCCCCATCACATTTCCTAGGCACGGCCCTACCTGCGGAGGGCCTAACACCATTGCTGCAATCACCGCCAGCTCTGGGAGTACCCACATTTAGCAGCGGCGGTTCTCTATCCTTAACCGCAACCCGCAGGTGGCATCACATGACATTAACTCTATTTGTGAAGGTGGTCTGAGCTGTATTATGTTTGTTTAAACGTAATAAGAATATCTGTGTATGTAAATAATCAAAATGTAGATGTAGTTGCATAATAATCTGTCTGTCTATATAGCAATTGCACAGATCTATAAAAGTTGTATAGCCATGAAGGAGTTAACCAAAGATAATGAAGCCAGAATGTGAAGCTGCAAAAGTGTTATCAGTAATGTTCACACAGAAGGAATGCACGGGAGGCAGGTAATGTGCTGTGAGAAATTGGGGAGTGAAGCACTCCCTGTTTAGCTTCAAGGTTATTCATGCTTACTGTATAATTGGATCTATCGAATACACGAGTCAGTTGATGACGCTGGCTGAAAGAGAGAGCATGTCTGTGTGTTCATTATCTGATACATTGATATATCGGCACTGATATACTGCCAATACGGCACCGTCTCTGGATATCCCTGTATGAAGACTCCATTAGCAGTCTTTACCCAAATTCCTTCCTTGACATATTCACCCCTTGTAAATATACCCCCCATTAACAAAAGGGGCCCAGGGCACTGGACTGGGCAACGGCCACCAGAGTAATATTCCTGTTTGTTGCCGCCCGGGACCGAGTACTCCCTTCTCTGGGCGCTACAAGTGCATTTATAAGTTAAGGTGTCTTAAAAGGGCATTCTAATGTCCCCACCAATAGATTATCTTTGTACAAATAAAAGTGATACAATTCTATAAAATACTTGTTTGTATCAATTTCTTTGCGTTTTGTTACTCCCACTGGATACACAGTACTCTGTCCTTCTTATGTCTTGTACATTATCAGAGCGGTGTCTTAGAATCTTAGAAAGGCTGAACACCTGTGTGATTATCTCTAAGATGAGGGGTCATTATAATATAATTCTCTCTTGACTCATTGGTGACCTGCAGCTTTAGAGTCCTCTGTGCAAATGTTCCCTTATAAAAGCATATTATCCCCTTCCCATAGTGATTGTTCTGCTTCACATCTCATGTCTTATTTACTGCTCCATTCCGTGTCCTGTTTTGGAGAATATGTGACTCTTCAGATTTTGGGTTATACCATGCTTGATGAAGAGACCGAATGTCATGCTGGGTGTGGGGAGAGACACCGAGCAAGTGGACTCCTGGGAATAAGGGAGGCTGAAACACAAGGGGGGGGAACCAGGGGCTCCTGCGCTGACCCTGACACTGGGGGGCCCTGCGCTTGCCCTCAAACCACAGGTACCTATATAAGGGTTAGGAGGTGTGGCACGCAAACGCATCCCTGTCTCCTAGCCAGACCCTAGGACTAAATCCCACCACCCACCAATCCACGGAGGGAAAAACAAACACAAAACTAAACAGCAAATAGGAAAAAAGGAAAAACAACAACTTATCTTTGAGAAGGAATCTTCAGAATCTAAAGCAACAATAGTCTGAAGTCACATTCACTCCTGAGCAAGCAACTTCTCCACGTGAAGGGTATAACCTGCATTGGAGGAGTGCGAGGCCCCAAGTTATAAGGGCCCTTAATTACCAGCTGGAGGACAGGCTCCTCCAAAATGGCAAGTAACAGAAAAAAACTCTAAATCAAGCCCTTAAAGGGACAGCGTCCATTAACGTCTGGACGATCGCCGGGCCCTTCTGCACTTGGTCCCAGCAGCAGCACCTGAAGGTCAGACAAATCCGTGACACCGGAGGAACCTGAAAAGCTGCTATTCATTAGTATCTTTTCAGTTAACCATTAAAGGGTATCAACCACTGAGGAGACTCGGGTCTTTTTAAACAACTTCTTCTCCTCTCTATCTGAATGAATTTTGCTGGATTTGTTTGAAATTTAAATATTTAGAGGAAAATTCATAGTGAAATCGATTATTTGAGAATTAATTTGCTTAGTAATCAGTCGGCGGGATTAACAATGCTTTCATCAGTAGTTTGATTTTTTTTTGTATTTTTTTTTATTATTCAATTATTTATTTATCTATTTATTTGTTTTTCTAATTTTACACTTTGTAACATTTCCGATATCATTTTAGCCCCTGGCAATAACCCACAAGCGCAATTGATTCACCATTTACAATTCAAAATAATTGACGATCTGCCGCCTCGGAATTGATAGATTTTTCTTTCCTGCTGACTGCATTAAAGTCAGACGCCATTATATATGTTCGCCTAACGAATCCATATTGCAATTACGAGGCGGCGCTATAATCCCATTACGGTCCATATCTGATCATTTATATTCTCCCTGTATGCAATGACTCTATTGAATAATAGAAATAAATATAGAATGCCCCAGCGCGAGCTACAATGTATCAAACATATGAGTGAAGCCCGTGCAGTGGATTCTCGGTGTCAGCGTGTCAATAAACGTTAACATTTTATTGCTTTTAAATTAAAAAATTTCGATGTTTGAATTCTTCTGAGATTTTCTCTGAAGGTTTTAATTTAAGTGAATAGCTCCGGAGTCTACGATATGTGACATGGCATTCAGAGGCGCCATCGCCGTGTTACACGTTTAGCCACAAGAAATAATGGAGATGCTTTCAATTTTAATTAATTGAACGAGTGATAGGATTTTTTTTTACAGCCGAGATTGGGAGGGAGATTTCATTGGTATGGTTCGTTAATCATCATGACACTTTTATCTTAGGTTTTGGATGTAAAATCCGACGGAGCGCAAGTGCAGTGACCACAGTGAATGGCATCAGAAGATCCGACTCTGGTGTTAGGTCAGGTCATGAGACATGCTGTCTGGCTGAGGTGTTCAGGTGTAATGCAAGCCCCGAGGGGCTCCGATCAACTGCAACATTAATGACAAAGTGAATGACATTGATCTGGGGACAATAGCACTTGTCAGGGGTGGGAATATGGTGGATCTTGTACGATGCGTCTAGTATATGGCCGGACACATGGAGTATTTCTGGTATACACTGGATGTTGTCTGGTGTTCCCTGTATACAGCAGATCTGTAGTGTACTGCGACTGGGTATGCGGCAGAGCAGTAAGGGACGCCAGGCCAAGGAACAATCCAAGGGGCTTTATTGGAACCACAAAGATAAAGCACCAAACGAAAATATAGATCCTTAAAGTCTGCAAGGAGTCCACAACAAAACAAAAGATCCAGGGGCGCCTCGCGGTATTCGAACGCCAGGGAAAATATGGCAATGGTCCTTATATGAGTTCCTTGAGTACAACAGGGTGAACAACAAAACACAATCCTACGTGGCCACTGATCTCCAGTCTGTACAGTCCATACACAGGTTCTAGGATCCAGCCTCAGCTATAGATCCTAGTCCTTCTCCAGCCGAGATCCAACTAATTGACTAACATGGGTCTCATTGTTCTCTTCTCCTGGGATCAGCCCCTTAGGTGGGCAGAGGAGTTCAACTCTGCCTGGACACTTGATACATGAATAGACTTTAGACGCCCTGGTTCTGTCTTGTTTACCAAGTTGTGGATTGGAGAAGTCCCATGCTGAGAAGAACAAACAATCCCCCACCAGTAGTACATACAGGACAGTCAAGGAGAGACAGACTATTACACCATGAGCACAGGCGGGGGGGACACACTGTTACAACCCCTTACCCCCTCAATTTGTGTACGGACTAGTGACCTCAACAGGTCGCTTGTCAAGTACACGTAAACATGCCGACCCTGACTCAGAGCTCCTCCTGTCTGGATAATCCGTCTGCATTTTGGGTGTTGGCTCCAGGTTCTTTAGTGTATGGTGAAAATGTAGGGTTGAATGTTCGGCTCCAGTTTGTGTCCTCCTTCACTTAAACTCTGCTTCCTGCACCCACAAATCGGCATTGTATATCTCCCACATCATTGGCTAGGAGTATGTCTGCAGGAAGGCCGCTCATCACACCGATTATGCATTGTTTTGCCCCAAAGCCATAATCCAGGGTCACACTCGCTCTTGGAATGTATCTCTGAGTACCTCCAGCCAATTCAATGGCAATTCCTGGTCCCTTTTGAATTGCTTTTGGTTGAATTACTCGGGGATCTGCGATGGTGAGAAAAGCCCCAGTGTCACGAAAGCCAACTTTTTGGCCATCCAGCACGACCTCCTGTAGATGTTTATGCGGAAGATCATAACAACGGGTGGCTGTGGCTCGCACCCCATAGACTCCTGGTAGGGAAGTCAACATATCAGAGTCACTTGGCAAATCATCAGGGCCTGAATCCAGCTCTTCTCCTACTGAGGGTGTCTGTAGATAATGGACAGGCAACGGTGGTCTGCAGCTGTTCTGCCTCCGAACACCTGGACAGTGAGCTTGCAGATGCCCAGGATGCCCACAACCATAACATCTGCGCTGCGCCTCACTCCTTCCAGTTTGCCTTCTGGAGAAGTAGGTAGGAGACCTTGGTGACTGATATGGATGTGCAGGTGCTGGAGGTGGTTGTCGATTTGGAGGATGACTCCACTGGATAGATGGACATGTGGCCCGCAGATGCCCGGGATGCCCACAGCTATAACATCTTCGCTCTTCTACTTTCTCTCCTCATCGCATTCTAGAAAATATGGTAGAAACAACTGGAGGCACATACACATGGCTATCCACACGAGGTGGTGATCTAGGAGGTCGAGGAACATTGGGCACTGAAGGACAAGGAACCTCTGGTGTTGGGGAGCTGGTTATTTTTTCTCCCTCCACTAGCAGCTTCTTCCACTGAGGTTTGATAGTGAGCACCTCATCAGCTAGAGCAGCAGCTTGTTCCACTGTCTCTGGTCTCCTCTTGCGCACCCATTCCTGGATCTCAATAGGGCACTTGGCATAAAACTGTTCTTTTAGGATGACCTGGATGAACATCTCCCAAGTTAAGGCCTCCTCTCCCTCCAGCCAGTGATGGCATACTTGATTCAGTCTGTGGGCATACATTTTGAAAGACACTTCCCCATCATAGGCTAACGTACGGTACTGACAAATAAGAAAAAAGAAAAAAAATAAGAAAAAAGAAAAAACGTTTGGAACTCCATTCTATGTCTGAACTGGGTGCAAAAACCTAAAAAAAAATATCACTATGGGGAGATAAGGTATGCACACCAGTGACTATGTAAGGGGAATACATGGAATAGCAGAAACTGCTGTGTGAATACTGACATGAAAAATTCAATAGCTATATGTAAGAATGAAATGTGAAAAATGGAACCTGCATTACTGCCATGAATATATGAATAAAGAGAAATTTAGCTACTGAATTGATCAATGCAATAGAGCCCCAACACTACGCCAAATTATTTCTCTACGTTGGGGTCCCTAGCTTGTGTGTGTCCTCTCATGCAGTTAAAAAACTTACCGTGTATGGGAAGCTGAGACCCAGGCTATATATACGATGTGGATTGGCAATAGGTGTGTATGGGGAGGGTTCACAAACGAAAAACTACTAACAAATAAGAAAAAACGTTTGGAACTCCATTCTATGTCTGAACTGGGTGCAAAAACCTAAAAAAAATATCACTATGGGGAGATAAGGTATGCACACCAGTGACTATGTAAGGGGAATACATGGAATAGCAGAAACTGCTGTGTGAATACTGACATGAAAAATTCAATAGCTATATGTAAGAATGAAATGTGAAAAATGGAACCTGCATTACTGCCATGAATATATGAATAAAGAGAAATTTAGCTACTGAATTGATCAATGCAATAGAGCCCCAACACTACGCCAAAGTATTTCTCTACGTTGGGGTCCCTAGCTTGTGTGTGTCCTCTCATGCAGTTAAAAAACTTACCGTGTATGGGAAGCTGAGACCCAGGCTATATATACAATGTGGATTGGCAATAGGTGTGTATGGGGAGGGTTCACAAACGAAAAACTACTAACAAATAAGAAAAATGGAGACATAGAATGGAGTTCCAAATGTTTTTTCTTATTTGTTAGTAGTTTTTCGTTTGTGAACCCTCCCCATACACACCTATTGCCAATCCACATCGTATATATAGCCTGGGTCTCAGCTTCCCATACACGGTAAGTTTTTTAACTGCATGAGAGGACAAACACAAGCTAGGGACCCCAACGTAGAGAAATACTTTGGCGTAGAGTTGGGGCTCTATTGCATTGATCAATTCAGTAGCTAAATTTCTCTTTATTCATATATTCATGGCAGTAATGCAGGTTCCATTTTTCACATTTCATTCTTACATATAGCTATTGAATTTTTCATGTCAGTATTCACACAGCAGTTTCTGCTATTCCATGTATTCCCCTTACATAGTCACTGGTGTGCATACCTTATCTCCCCATAACGTACGGTACTGAGTCCTATAAGTATATGGGGTCACGGCATAATGTTCTAGAATGGTCTGTTTTATCTCCCCATACTCACAATTCCACTGAGGGTCCGTAGCTCTATAGGCGTCGGCAGCTCCACCCTCCAAGAGGCCCACCAGGTGTCTCACTCGCTCTCTTTCTGGGGCTTCCATTAATCGGCACTGATGCTCAAAGTCCTGAAAGAAGCCCTCAATGTCACCTGCAGCTTCATTAAATGGCTTAAAGTCCTTGTGGGACACTCTGGAGAATTCCCTCATAGTGGGTGCTGTGGGTACAGTCTGTCTAGAGCCTCTAGCTGCTTCCAGAGCAAACCTCCTCTCCAGCAATGCCCTTTCCTTAGCTCCTCAAATAACCTCCCTCTTATCTTCTATGATGGCCTCATTTCCAAGCAGTGCCATCTCCTCCTCATACCACACAACCCATTGACTTTTTTGGGTATTTACCTCCAGCTCCCGTCTTTCCTCCCCTTGCTGTGGAAATTGTTCCTCGGTGACATCTTGCAGGCAAGTGTTTTCCAATGCCTCAATTAGTAGCTCCTTAGAGAGTCCTTTGTAGCCGACTCCTAATTCACGGGCCATTGTTTGTAGGCTCCCCACAGTCCAGTTCTTGTACTCTGAGGTTCTGATTCCAGATGTTAATGGGCCGTTGTGCTCCATTCTTTCTGCTCTGATCCCGCTGCTGCCAACCAGTTTGTGACGGGGTATGCAGCAGAGCAGTAAGGCACGCCAGGCCAAGGAACAATCCAAGGGGCTTTATTGGAACCACAAAGATAAAGCACCAAACATAAATATAGATCCTTAAAGTCTGCAAGGAGTCCACAACAAAACAAAAGATCCAGGGGCGCCTCCCGGTATTCCAACGCCAGGGAAAATATGGCAATGGTCCTTATACGAGTTCCTTGAGTACAACAGTGTGAACAACAAAACACAATCCCACGTGGCCACTGATCTCCAGTCTGTACAGTCCATACACAGGCTCTAGGATCCAGCCTCAGCTATAGATCCTAGTCCTTCTCCAGCCGAGATCCAACTAACTGACCTAACATGGGTCTCATTATTCGTCTCTACTTGGATCATCCCCTTAGGTGGGCAGAAGAGTTCAACTCCGCCTGGACACTTGATACATGAATAGACTTTAGACATCCTGGTTCTGTCTTGTTTACCAAGTTGTGGATTGGAGAAGTCCCATGCTGAGAAGAACAAACAACCCCCCACCAGTAGTACATACAGGACAGTCAAGGAGAGACAGACTATTACACCATGAGCACAGGCGGGGGAGGGACACACTGTTACAGTACTTGCAGTATATGCTCTTGTACGGTGCTTCTATTATATGATAGGTCTTGATTTTTGTTTCCAGTATACAGCAAATCTTATCTGATATTCTCAGTATACTGAAGGTCTTATGATGTGCTCCCAGCATACTGAAGGTCTTGTGGGATGTTCCCAGTATATTGAAGGTCTTATGATGTGCTCCCGGTATACTAAATGTCTTGTGGGGTGTTCTCAGTATACTAAAGGTCTTGTTGGGTGTTCCCAGTATACTATAGGTCTTGTGAGGTGTTCCCAGTATACTAAAGGTCTTGTGGTGTGTTCCTAGTATATGGAAAGCCTTTTGATGTGCTCCCAGTATACTAAAGGTCTTTTGGGGTGTTCACAGTATACTAAAGCTCTTGTGGGGGTGTTCACAGTATACTAAAGGTTCTTGTGGGGTGTTCACAGTATACTAAAGGTCTTTTGGTGTGTTCCCAGTATACTGAAGGTCTTGTGGTGTGTTCCTAGTATATGGAAAAGTCTTATGATGTGTTCCCAGCATACTGAAGGTCTTGTGGGGTGTTCCCAAGACACTGAAGGTCTTGTGGGGGGTTTCCAGTATACTGAAAGTTTTATGCTGTACTCCCAGTATACTGAAGGTCTTGTGGTGTGTTCCTACTATACTGAAAGTCTTATGATGTGTATCCAGCATACTGAGGTCTTGTGGGGTGTTCCCAGCATACTGAAGGTCTTGTTAGTTTCACAGTGTACTGAAGATCTTGTGGGATTTTAGGTTTGACTGGTCCTATTGGGTGTTCCCGGGATACAGCAGTTTTTGTGGGGTGTTCCCAGGATATGACAGGCCTTATGGGTTATTCAAAGGATATGGCAGGTCTTATTGAGTGTTTCCAGTGTACAGCAAGTCTTGTGGGTGTTCTTGGTATTCAGCAGGTTTTGTAGAGTGTTTCCAGTATAAATCAGGTCTTGTGCAGTGTTCCTGGTGTACGGTAGGACTTTTGGGATGTTCGTGTTACACAGAAGGTCTTGATGAGTGTTCTGAGGATATGGCAGCTCCAATTGCGTGTTTCCAGTATACATAAGATCTTTTGGGGTGTTACCAGTATATTGTAGGCCTTTTGGGGTGTTTCCAGTATAAAGTAGGTCTTGTGGGGTGTTCCCAATGTACAGCTGGTCTTGTGGAGTGTTGCCAGGGTATGGTAGGTCTAATTGGATGTTTCCGGTATATGGTAGGCCTTGTGAGATGTCTCCAGTTTGCTAAACGTCTTGTGAGATATTCGCAGGATACAGAAGATCTTGTGGGGCATATGACAGGTCTTATGAAGTGTTTCTGATATATGGCAGTTTTTTTGGGGTGTTCCCAGTATATGAAAGGTCTTATGGGTTGTTTCCAGTATATGACAAGTTTTGTAGGGTGTTTTCAATGTATGACAGGTCTTGTAAGGTGTTCCCAGTATGATAAACGTCTTGTGAGGTGTTCTCAAGATACAGAAGGTCTTGTGGGATGTTCCCAGTATATGACAGTTCTTTTGGGATGTTCCCAGTTAGCTAAACCTCTTGTAGGATATTTGAAGTATATGACAGCTCTTGTGGGGTGTTCCCAGTATATGCAACTCTTGTGGGGTGTCCTCAGTATATGACAGGTCTTTTGGGGTGTTCCCAGTTTGCCAAACCTCTTGTAGTGTATTCGCAGTATATGACAGCTCTTGTGAGGTGTTCCCAGTATGTAACAGGTCTCGTGGGGTATTCCCAATTTGCCGAACCTCTTGTAGGGTATGCACAGTATATGACAACTCTTGTGGGGTGTTCTCAGTTTTTGAAAGGTCTTGTGGGGTGCTGATTCAGCAGAAGAAGAACTTTACACAAATTGTTTCAAAATTACAGATGGTTGTGGTAAAAAAGGATGAACACACACTTCTGCCGGGAACCTTGTGTCCTCGCATCAAGCAATTGTGACACTTACCAAATAGAGCAGGACGGCAGTGGAATTCTCTAATGGCTGCCTTATTTTCAGAAGGATAATGGCCGGTCAGGAATGGTCTGAAGAACACGACAAAGCGTTCAGGGCGATGACTTGTCTCCAAGTTCCAAGATGTCATTGATCTGGTTAATCATCTGTTTCAATGATCTTCAAAAATGAGTCCAATGTACGGAGGCTGCACAGGAAATTACGGGACTTAAGAATGTGCCGTTAGTTTCTTGGGGCCAGATGTCACAGGACACCTCCGGAGGTCTTCAGTCCACGCCAAGCTCTTGTGCCAGAACAAAGGAAACCTACAGAACATTAGAACAGTGTTTTTATTGTGGCCAATCCGTGTTTAGTTTTCCCAACCTTTTTTCTTTAAAGAATGCAATTTCTACTTTTGCATTGAAAACTGCAGAAGAAATGTAGTATTGCATTTAAATTATCTTTTGACCTTCTCTCACTCCGGGAGCAAGGGGACTCCCAGTGAGCGACGCAACACGAAGCGAAAAAGAGGACACTGATAGAGCGGAAGGCCATGCACTAAGCAGAAGGGAGCAGGGTCATGTCCTAAAACTCACCTGAGGCTGATCTCTGCACTCCCAGATGTTCCTAGATGGGCCCTTCCCCGTGTGCCATCACATGCCTAGGCCCTTCCTGGCCCTGAACTCACCCTGACTAGTGAAGGCCAGCAAGACACTAGTCTAGCCTCTTCAATAAGTCAATACAAAGAAGGTAATAAAACAGGTTGGAAAAGACACAAATAATAACACTCCACAGCTTCTGCGACAGGAACTTCACAGCTGCAACAGAAGCGACAACCCAGCTTCTCCAGAGACAGGCTCCTTCAAAGTGAACAGCATAGATTAAACTATAGCTGACATAGGGAGGACTGAGGACTGGATACTTATAGCAGAAGGGAGTGGCTTCAGCTGAGATTATAGTTATGTGTTAGATCACTGCAGGATAGAAAAGAACCTTAACCCTTTAAGCAGTGGATGAAATTAAATAAGTTCCAACACAAAGAAGGTAATACAAACAGGTGGGAAAATACACAAACAATAACACTCCACAGCTACTACAGCAGGGACTTCACAGCTGCAACAGACGTGACACCTCAGCTTCTCCGGAGTCTGGCTCCTTCAAAGTGAACAGCATAGATTAAACTATAGCCAACATTGGGAGGAGTAAGGACTGGATACTTATAGGAGCAGGGATTATACAGTGCCTACAAGTAGTATTCAACCCCCTGCAGATTTAGCAGGTTTACACATTCGGAATTAACTTGGCATTGTGACATTTGGACTGTAGATCAGCCTGGAAGTGTGAAATGCAGCAAAAAAGAATGTTATTTCTTTTTTTTTTTTTTTTTTAAATTGTGAAAAGTTTATTCAGAGTTTCATTTATTATTCAACCCCTCAAACCACCAGAATTCTGTTTGGTTCCCCTAAAGTATTAAGAAGTATTTCAGGCACAAAGAACAATGAGCTTCACATGTTTGGATTAATTATCTCTTTTTCCAGCCTTTTCTGACTAATTAAGACCCTCCCCAAACTTGTGAACAGCACTCATACTTGGTCAACATGGGAAAGACAAAGGAGCATTCCAAGGCCATCAGAGACAAGATCGTGGAGGGTCACAAGGCTGGCAAGGGGTACAAAACCCTTTCCAAGGAGTTGGGCCTACCTGTCTCCACTGTTGGGAGCATCATCCGGAAGTGGAAGGCTTATGGAACTACTGTTAGCCTTCCACGGCCTGGACAGCCTTTGAAAGTTTCCACCCGTGCCGAGGCCAGGGTTGTCCGAAGAGTCAAGGCTAACCCAAGGACAACAAGGAAGGAGCTCCAGGAAGATCTCATGGCAGTGGGGACATTGGTTTCAGTCAATACCATAAGTAACGTACTCCACCGCAATGGTCTCCGTTCCAGACGAGCCCGTAAGGTACCTTTCTTTCAAAGCGTCATGTCAAGGCTCGTCTACAGTTTGCTCATGATTACTTGGAGGACTCTGAGACAGACTGGTTCAAGGTTCTCTGGTCTGATGAGACCAAGATCGAGATCTTTGGTGCCAACCACACACGTGACGTTTGGAGACTGGATGGCACTGCATACGACCCCAAGAATACCATCCCCACAGTCAAGCATGGTGGTGGCAGCATCATGCTGTGGGGCTGTTTCTCAGCCAAGGGGCCTTGCCATCTGGTCCGCATCCATGAGAAGATGGATAGCACGGCCTACCTGGAGATTTTGGCCAAGAACCTCCGCTCCTCCATCAAGGATCTTAAGATGGGTCGTCATTTCATCTTCCAACAAGACAACGACCCAAAGCACACAGCCAAGAAAACCAAGGCCTGGTTCAAGAGGGAAAAAATCAAGGTGTTGCAGTGGCTTAGTCAGTCTCCTGACCTTAACCCAATTTAAAACTTGTGGAAGGAGCTCAAGATTAAAGTCCACATGAGACACCCAAAGAACCTAGATAACTTAGAGAAGATCTGCATGGAGGAGTGGGCCAAGATAACTCCAGAGACCTGTGCCGGCCTGATCAGGTCTTATAAAAGACGATTATTAGCTGTAATTGCAAACAAGGGTTATTCCACAAAATATTAAACCTAGGGGTTGAATAATAATTGACCCACGCTTTTATGTTGAAAATTTATTAAAATTTAACTGAGCAACATAACTTGTTGGTTTGTAAGATTTATGCATCTGTTAATAAATCCTGCTCTTGTTTGAAGTTTGCAGGCTCTAACTTATTTGCATCTTATCAAACCTGCTAAATCTGCAGGGGGTTGAATACTACTTGTAGGCACTGTAGCTACGTGTTAGATCACTGCAGGATAGAAATGAACCTTAGCCCTTTAAGCAGCAGATGGAATTACATAAGCTCCAACTCTGGATAAACAATGAGTGGGCACTAAAGAGGATCTGTGATCCACAATATGCTGTGACCTTCTGATCCCAGATCCCCCTGAGATTACATCAGGTCATAACACCGTCATCAGAATGGAGTTTACTATAGCAGTAGTGTCACTTTATAGCAGCTCACTGCTCCAGTTTAGAGGGGGATGGGGGGTCCTTATCGAAGACCACCATCCTTTACAATGTCCATACATCCTAATAGGGATTACAGAAAGGATTTGTCCACCTCGTGTATATATTTTATGACATAGGAGGTCCTCCATGACTGTATAGAAGGATTAGAAGGCCTCTTTGCGGTTTTCTGGGTAGAGATAGCTCATTTGGCACGAGCGTGAGTCGGAGTGAAAATATCTGCGTCTTCTGCTTCATGGCATCTGAGATTGTACATGACATCTAAGATCAGCACTTTTCTTGTGCATCACAGGTAGATGAGAAAAAGCAGAACTCTGCGGATGTTGAAATAAAAAGGAGACACGCTGTTCTTGCCTTAATGCATTATTAAAATTGAATCTGATCGCCAATCTCTCCCTTTGTGCCGCGTAACTGTAACACTTTTGTGTCACGGCTGGCAGTGGGATGAAATTATGCTGATTTGCCTCATTGGATTTGCATGCAAATGCGGGGAACACAATGAAAATACAAAACCAAGTTAACGGCTATATAGGACGGGCGAGCGCGGAGAGGGTCGGCAATACGGTTTTACTGCAACTTCCGCACAATTACTCATTCATATGCGTGAACTTTTATCACTACAAACACTTGGTTTCGTCACCCCGGGAAATTGAGTTGCAGTCTGGAGCTGTTATAACTCGGGAAACAACTACTGCGCCTATTGTGTAAAGACAGAATAAAGCGAGAAGATGAAGTTGTCTATTGCCGCCATGTCTGCGGCGCGCGCTCCAGAGATGGTGTAGCGTGCCGCTCATTCAAAGCGAGCAAAAACTGCCATGCTGTGCAAATAGAGAAGACCGCAACGATGTGCGGTGTGGGTGGCTGCTAACTGGTGAGGGGGGGTCATAGAGGTTTGGCACCAAGCTAGGAGCAAAACGGACTTTGGCATAATAGTGGATCCCAGATTCAACATGAGCCAACAATGCGGAGCTGCAGCTAAAAAGGATGTATCAAGACAAGCATTGAATTCAGGAGAAGAGAGATAATTATTCTCCTAAGCCAGACCCCACATGGAATACTGTGCACAGTTCTGGGCAATTCAAGAAAGACATCGATATATTGGAGCAAGTCCAGAGAAGAGCAACCAAGATGGTAGAAGGTCTGCAAACCTTTTCATATGAAGACCGGCTAAAAGAACTAGGGATGTTTAGTTTGAAAAAGAGAAGGCTGAGAGGAGACTTAATAGCAGTCTACAAATATCCTTTAAGGAAGTCACAGTGCAGAGGGAACCTCCCTATTCTCATCAGCACAAGGACGTACAAGAAGCAATGGGATGAAACTAAAAGGAAGGAGATTCAGATTAGACATTAGGAAAAACTTTCTGACAGTGAGGGCAGTCAGGGAGTGAAACAGACGATCACGGGAGGCAGTTAGGGAGTGGAATAGAGAGGCAATAAGGGCACTCAGGGAGTGGAATAGGCTACCACGGGAGGCAATAAGGGCAGTCAGGGAGTGGAACAGGCTACCACGGGAGGCAATAAGGGCACTCAGGGAGTTGAACAGGCTACCACGGGAGGCAATAAGGGCAGTCAGGGAGTTAAACAGGCTACCACAGGAGGTGGTGAGCTCTTCCTTAATGGAAATCTTCAAGCGGAAACTGGATAAACATATAGCTGGGATGATGTAGGAAAGTCTGCACTCGCCGGGGGGTTGGACCCGATGTCCCTTGAGGTCCCTTCCAACTCTACCATTCTATGATTCTATGAAAATGGGGCCTTTCATGGTTCACAAAACAACGCCAATTCACATCTTTCCGAACTTGTGGACAGTTACCCCTGTTTATTTGCTGATGCACTACCCATAAAAAAAAGAATTTCAGAATGGTCCTCTTTTCCTTCATAGGTTCAATAGCACGTTCTTCGGTTGCCTCCATGTTGAGCATGCCCTTGTTGAAATGCAATAAATATGGCCAATGACGTTTCCATCGGGCCAAGAGACGAGACGCAACATCTTAAAGAGTGCCTGTCCTTTCAGGATTGTAATGCTCATGGCCGGGGTAAGGGCAGGGAGCAGGGTTAGTGGACCCGCTGGACCACAGGGGGGACCCGGGCTTAGCCTTTAGTGAGAGGGGCTTCACTAAGCGCCTACCACAAAGTGGAATCCAAGTAGCCCTCCAAGCAGTGACCGGGACAGTAGCAGCTGACCCCCAGGGCAGGTAATGGACTCAGGTACAGTCAAGATGACTAAGGCAGATAGGCAGGCGGGTACAGACAGATATGATGGGCACAGCAGGGACAAATAAGTATGGGAAGGCAGGTACAGCTGACGGACACAAAGGTAACGGGACAGGAACACGGGAACCTGATAACTAGCTAGCTGCAGACTGGTATACTGACTAACTAAGGTAATTGCGCAGGCACCTCCCCTAATGGGAGGGTGCCTTAAATATATAACCTATGGCTGAAAGACACTGAGGGGTATTTCCTGGAAATAGTGCACTGGCCCTTTAAAAAGAGGGCCAATGCGCATGTGTGTTCCCTAAGCACACTCCCGGGAGGCCTGGGCTGCATACAGAGGACTGGAGATGGGAATGAGGCAGCAGCACATATGGATTATCAGGGGGTGTGGGGGAGGACGTAACCTGGCACTTTAAGTCTGCGTCCCTGTAGGGATGCCGGCACTATGCTACAAGGATGTATTCATAATAAGCTATCATGCATGTGTACATAAAATATAAACTATTTATGGACATTACAATATGTATCGTGCATTTATCATCAGTTTTCTATGTATCACATATTCAGAAGCAGCATGGAGGACATTATGCAGCAGCACTTAGCAGTGTAGCTGTGAATCCAGCTCTGTGTTCAGACAAAGCAGCAGTACCATCTGTGTGTTTGTGCTCCTATGTATCATTCTGTTCCTCTCTTCACCTCCTGTTTGTATACATCTAAATCGGCAGCTGTAATCTGATCCCTCAGTGAGCTGTATGAGATCAATCAGAACCAAAGAGACCGGAGAAAGGAAAAAACTGGATCCAAATGCATAGTCAGGAATATATGGGTCACAGCCTAGAAAATGTATCAAAAATGGAAGACGAAAGAGCTTAAAAGGTCAATTAGGACTCATCAGACCAAAGCACAGATTTCCACTGGTCTAATGTCCATTCCTTGTGTTCTTTAGCCCAAACAAGTCTCTTCTGCTTGTTGCCTGTCCTTAGCAGTGGTTTCCTAGCAGCTATTTTACCATGAAGGCTGCTGCACAAAGTCTCCTCTTAACAGTTGTTCTAGAGATGAGAAGGTGTGTCCAAACTTTTGGTCTGTACTGTATCTGTACTCTAGACATTGACTAAATAGGGTGGCAATTTGTTGTTTTTAAACCTTATGTAAGATGGCTATGAGTCAACACTCACTGGTAAAAGCCCAGGACTCCAACTAGAAAGTAGAACCACTCGATAAACTACTGGTCACTTTTGAGCCAACCCTTAAAGGCAAGCTGGCAGAAGGAGCACCCAGTTACCCGCCCCACCCCCCAAACACTCCCCAAACCACATAAATGGGCATGCATTTAAAATGTAAGTCCATTGACACCTTAATATCTCCTATCTGTCCCTTCAGTCCCATGTAATTAGCATTTTTAGTTATATGCAAAAGAGTCATTAAGTGCTCTGGGTGTGAAGTAGCACTTAACAATTCTCTACCACACCCGGTTGTTTCCCCGCCCAGTGCCAGCCTCTTTAACTTCATTGGTAGCTCGCCAACCGAGTGACAAGGAAATCACACAGTAAGCTACAAATTTGGCTCAAAAGGTCGATCCTGGGCAGGGAAAAACATGTTGAACCAATGGCTCTTTAAGTGCTCTGTCTCACCCAGAGCACTATACAGATGCCTTGAATATCAATGAACAGGCTAATTTTTTGGAAATGCAGTGTAACACATATAGCAAATAGAAAAGTGTCAATCGACTTACTGTTACGATCTGCTCTCTGTTGCAGAGTTTAGTGACCGGTTCTGGGTCAGAGTCTCACTTTACCTTGGAGACTCTGCTGATTTAAATGGGTTTCCTTTCCTTTGGGGAGGAGAGGGTTAATGTCAGTTTACCTTCCAGCAGTTCCTGACTACTGGTCAGGTGTTTCCGGTTTGGATCACTCCCAGGTCCAAACCGGAAACATTTTAAATGCATGCCCATTTATATGGTTCATTCATTTGGAAGCTTGGCCAGGAGGAGAAAGGAGCTGGAGAAACCTTCTTAGCTTTGTTTTGTTGGCTGCAGCATTGGTGCAGGCTTTAGCAGTTTGTGGTGTGCTGGTTGTATGGTTTGGACGCTACGCTATAGTCTGTTTACTTTCCCTATTTTATGTTGTTTCCCCTCGTGCACTTTTAGTGGCTCCTTTATGTGTGGTTGCTGCATGTATGAGTTGTCATTTTTACCTCTGTTAGTCTTTATTTGTCAGTGGGGTGTTGACTTCTGTTCTTGCCCTTTTCCCCCCGGGCAGTGGGTTGTGGAGGGGGGTCTTATGACAGGAGATAAGGCCAGGTTGGGGGCCCAGACCTCCCTACCTTCAAGGGTACCTCCAAGTGTAACGGTGAGCGCCTTTGGGTCAGCATAGGTTACTCTGCGTTTCCTGGGCACCCATGACACTTACATTTCCAAGACCTGGGCATTGATCTTACAGACAGATTCCCTTTAACCTAAGATATTAGTGTCCATGAAATAAGATGAGTATTGGGGCCATGACTGTACGCGGTAATAAAGCGCTGACTTGAACCCTGAGCGAGGCATCACAGACAGATCAAATGGGCGCAGTCTCCAGTACGACTTCCATCTGACACCAAATGAGGCCGTGGAGGAAGTGAACGGCATTCAGATTCTACTCATTAAGCCTGGTGTGAACCAGCGGGTCATTCTCATTTCTATAGAACCTATAGATTCCTGGATTTTAACACTTCTCCAGCTTTGAAAATACAATTTTCTCATCAGCTCTCCCCCGTCCTCCGCGCGGAGCGGCCGCGCCAATGTTTCACCTTCGGATAGAAAGAGAATGTTAATAGAACATAAAAGGTGCGAGATATGACGGATACAAAGTTCTGTATTCCGGGCACAGAATCAGGTTGTGAGAAGAAACCACCATCCGGACCCGAGACACCTCTCCATCCACAGACGAGGAGCCACAAAATAACCTGACTCTTCCTCCATTGTTTCCCTTTAGACGAGAACAATATCTGGGGCCGGCTGATTCCACAGCAGCCTAAAAATGGCTGAACATTGTCCGGCTCAAATTATATCAGAGATGACAATATGTATACGGGGAAATCATGTGACAGCCGAAGACGTTCCACCATCCACCAATCAGAGATACAAGGAAAAGAGGGAGTCAAAAAAATACACAGGGTCCAAACATATACAGTGGGTACAGAAAGTATTCAGACCCCTTTAAAGTTTTCACTCTTTGATTGTAGCCATTTGGTAAATTAAAAAAAAAAAATCATTTTTTTTCTCATTAATGTGCACTCTGCAGCCCATCCCCCATCTTGACAGAAAAAAACTGAAATGTAGAAATTTTTGCAAATTTATTAAACAAGAAAAACTGAAATATCACATGGTCATAAGTATTCAGCCCCTTTGCTCAGACACTCCTACGTAAGTCCCATGCTGTCCATTTCCTTGTGATCCTCCTTGAGATGGTTCTCCTCCTTCATTGGAGTCCAGCTGTGTGTAATTAAACTGATAGGACGTGATTTGGAAAGGCGCACACCTGTCTATATAAGACCTCACAGCTCACACTGCATGTCACACCAAATGAGGATCATGAGGTCAAAGGAACTGCCCAAGGAGCTCAGAGACAGAATTATGGCAAGGCACAGATCTGGCCAAGGTTACAAAATTTCTGCAGTACTAAGAGCACAGTGGCCTCCATAATCCTTAAATGGAAGAAGTTTGGGACCAGCAGAACTCTTCCTAGACCTGGCCGTCCAGCCAAACTGAGCAATAGTGGGAGAAGAGCCTTGGTGAGAGAAGTAAAGAAGAACCCCAAGATCACTGTGGCTGAGTTCCAGAGATGCAGTAGGGAGATGGGAGAAAGTTCCACAAAGTCAACTGCAACCTGAACCAGTCGGGCCTTTATGGCAGAGTGGCCCGATGGAAGCCTCTCCTCAGTGCAAGACATATGAAAGCCGCATAGTTTGCAAAAAAAAAAACCACATGAAGGACTCCCAGACTATGAGAAATAAGATTCTCTAGTCTGATGAGACAAAGATAGAACTTTTTGGTGATAATTCTAAGAGCTATGTGTGGAGAAAACCAGGCACTGCTCATCACTTGCCCAATACAATCCCCACAGTGAAGCATGGTAGTGGCAGCATCATGGTATGGGGGCAGGGACAGGACGACTGGTTGCAATTGATTTAAAGATGAATGTGGCCAAGTACAGAGATATCCTGGAAGAAAACCCCTTCCCGAGTGCTCTGGACCTCAGACTTGGCTGAAGGTTCACCTTCCAACAAGACAATGACCCTAAGCACACAGCTAAAATAACAAAGGAGTGGCTTCAGGACCATTTTTGACCAGCCCAGCCTGAGCCCTGACCTAAACCCAACTGAGCATCTCTGGAGAGACCTGAAAATGGCGTCCACCAACATTCACCATCCAACCTGACGGAACTGGAGAAGATCTGCAAGGAAGAATGGCCGAGGATCCCCAAATCCAGGATCCCAAGAAGACTCATGGCTGTACTAGCTCAAAAGGGAGGGAGCGTCTACTCACTACTGAGCAAAGGGGCTGAATACTTATGATCATGTGTTATACTGAGCAAAGGGGCTGAATACTTATGACCATGTGATATTTCAGTTTTTCTTGTTTAATTAAATTTCTACATTTCTGGGGGGGTGTTTCTGTCAAGGTGAGGGATGGGGCGCAGAGTGCACATTGCTGAGAAAAAAAAAACACTTTTTTGAATTACAAATGGCTTCAATGATACAAAAATGAAAAAATGTAAAAGGGTCTGAATACTTTCCGTACCCACTGTATATACGTCCTAGGTCATGAAGGGGGTAAGAGGATTAATATGTAGCATGAGGCTGAGTTCTCACAACTGTGCTTTCACCTTTTTGAGAAAAATGGTATAACTCTGCTAATCAGACTGTTCAGCGTAGGATCCATTTTTCTTTAAGGTGGAGAATGAAAAAAAAGTCATTCTCTATTTTCTCCATTTTGTTGTGAAAATCATCCGAGTGCTGCCTGATATTTCCATCGTCTCATAGACTTGAATGAGGAGTCCCATCCTATTCTCAGGCAAATCAGCCATGCTGCAATTATTTTCCTCTGACCACTTGGTCCGGTGGTCCAAGTGCGATGCGATGCATTGATGGATGGAGGGCATGAGCGAACCTGAACTGTAAAGTTTGGGGTTTGTACCGGACACCGGGTGTCCAATGCTCAGACCTGAACACGGACTTTAGAAAAAAAAAAAGTCCATGTCCAAGTTTGGTGTTCTGGTGCTATTCGTATGTTAATAAAGTTTGTTGAAAAGCTGCAGTGCAACCAATCAATACACTTTGTTGCATTCGGAAGATGTTTGTCCGCTGCTGTGAGCAATAAAAAAACAAAAACGCCATAGGTTACTCCCTATTTTTGATAACCAGCCAAGGTAAAGCAGACAGCTGGGGGCTTGTATTATCAGACTGGGAAGGTCCATGGTTATTTGGTCCTTCTCAGCCTCAAATAAGTTACATAGGTTGAAAGAAAGACCTCAGTCCATTTTAGTTCCACCTTTCTCCAGAAATTTTACATTTTTGTCATTAAATTATCTATAACTGACAATGTTGTGCACTGAGGAAATCATCCCGCCCTAATATACAAGCTGTTATAGTGTCTGCCATTACTACCTCTTGTGGTCGGCATTCCACAGTCTGACTGCTCTAACTGTAAAGAACCCTTTTCTAGTTCGCTGCCGATATCGCCTTTCTGCCACTCGCAGTGAGTGCCCCCTGGTCCTTAGTATTGTCTTTGGAAGGAATAAGTCATGTGCCAGTCCTTTTATATCGACCACACATGTATTTATACAAATAATGAGATCTCCTTGGAGATGTCTTTTCCTCCTCTCATCATACGGGCGGCCTCCATTCCTCATCATACGGGTGGCCTCCATTCCTCATCATACGGGCGGCCTCCATTCCACATCATACGGGCGGCCTCCATTCCTCATCATACGGGCGGCCTCCATTCCTCATCATACGGGTGGCCTCCATTAATCATCATACGGGTGGCCTCCATTAATCATCATATGGGCGGCCTCCATTAATCATCATATGGGTGGCCTCCATTAATCATCATATGGGCGGCCTCCATTCCTCATCATACGGGTGGCCTCCATTCCTCATCATACGGGCGGCCTCCATTCCTCATCATACGGGTGGCCTCCATTAATCATCATATGGGCGGCCTGCATTACTCATCATACGGGCGGCCTCCATTCCTTGTAGTAGTCTAGTTGCTGCCTTTGAACTGACTCTAACTTCTGAATGTCCTTTATAAAATGTGGTGCCCAAAGCTGGATCCCATATTCTAGATGTGGCCTTACAAGTGCCATCAGGGTGATACTTTTGGGGCTGATATCAGCTGGTTAGTAATGGAGTGGAGTATGTTAGACACCCTCATTACTTACCCAACAAGTATAGAATTAAAAAATACAGACACAGAACAATAGTTTATTAGAATAAAGACTCCCCCACACTCCCTCACTCACCAATTTATTACTTAAAAATACATCCCGGAGGTTCCATAGTAATCTAAAGATTAATGTCCCAAGATGCCCATCGATTCCTGTGGAGAATCGTTCAGAGAAGGTTTTTAGAAGTTTGATTCTCCAGAGGTCACTGCAGGTCAGCAGCAGCCATGGAATTTCTCATGACTGGCAGTGACCTCTGGAGCCTCATTCTGAAAACGTCCTCAGAACAATTCTCCATAGGAATTGATGGGTGTCATGGGACTTTACTCTTTGGATGACGTTGGAACGTGCAGTATGTTATTTCAAATAATAAATTCATGACTGATGGAGTGTGTGGAGTCTAGAATCAAATAAACAACTTTTTTTCCAGTGTCTTTTTAACTCTACACTTGCCAGGTTATTAATGGGGATGTCTGATAGATGCATCACCATTACTATCCCCTGGCCTTGATGTCAGCGGTCAATTCACAGCTGATATCAACCCCAAAAGTATTACCCCCGCACCAGGGCAATCGTGAAGAGCCAGGCAAAGTGCCAGAATTGGACTGTCTAATGGATGTATGCCGCCCTGGCAAAACCAGGGTGTCACAGAGGTCTGCATACATCTTTATGGTGCAGAGCTCACTCTCCCTTGGGTAGTTTCCTACACCAATACACACCGGCCAATCAGGCCCCACTCGCCCCCTCCTCAGGAAAAGGGGAGAGGGAGAGAGGTGCTTGGGGAGAGCAGAATGTAGTTTCGGTCAGTCTGCAGGAGAGAGGCCTGGAAGCAGCCCCTGTGTGGGGCTAGGAGAAGTGGCAGTGAGGGCTTCAGGAATAGGCCAGCCGCTTCCTGTGTATGGAGCAGACACAGACACCAGGCAGGAGAAAAACACCAAAATTACACACTCGGGTGTGGGACCCATCCTCACAGCAGCTCCAGTTACCAGCAACTTGGTTAATTCTTGGACTCGTTTCAGTGATTGCCTTATACTGTGAGTACTCCTGCACCACCCGGTCCAAGCCATGGACTGCACCCGTTACTCCCCAATCCATCACACCGGGGTCCCGGGACATCAACTCCCTACCCGTGGAGGGAAAATAACCACCTTGCTGCCCATTACCATCCCCGGGATCCTGTGACCGGCAGCGACGGTGTTCCATTACCTCACTGCACACCACGTGTGGCGTCACGGAACATAGACTACCAAATCTCCCCTGTATATAATGCCCCTTTTGCTGTGGAGCGTGGGATCACAGACCGGGTCACGCCACCGTGATACTCACAGAAGTGGCCCCTTGGCCCGGATCTGAGTACCCCCTATGCCTGGGCGACAGAGATGCGTCACTTTTGTAGTGGCTGCAGGCTGCTATTTTAAGGCTGGAGACGGCCCAATTACCATGGGCCTTCCCAGCCTGATAATACCAGCTGTTTGCTTTATCTCGGCAGGTTATAAAAAATAGGAGGGAGCTCATGTTATTTTTATTAAATTATTTATTTTAATTATTTTTTAAAAAATTACCTGGAATCCCCTCTATTTTTGATAACTACCAAGGTAAAGCTGACAGCTGAGGCTTGCAGCCACCAGCTGTCTATTTTACCTGTGCTAGTTATCAAAATAAAGGGAGACCCCAAGTCTTTTTTTTTTGTATTTATTTCATATCCACATATTTGTGACGTGCTCCACGGGGCCAGGAATTGTACTAGTCACCAGGCTGGTGGTGGTTTGGCATGTCACAGTGGCCTTGTCCGGCTTCATGGCTCCGGGTTTCAATAAAAGATGAGGATGGGGATGTTGGGAGTAATTTTCTTTCGTGACGCCACCTGTGGTATGCGGCTATGATGGAAGCCGCCGCTGCGTGATGTCGCTCACTTCTGGGTCTGATGGTGTGATGCAGCTCGGGTGTTTCAGCTCTCCACAAGTAGAGCTATGGCCCCAGGGAGGGTGATGAGGGTGGTAGTCTAAAGCACTATAGCACAGGGGTAACGTCACCGGCAATGGAAGGGACGACACAGCGTCTCCGGTTCAAGTTTTTTACTCCCTGTCCGCTTATCAACCTTGGAGTGCCGTTTTTCACCAAGATGGGCTCCAGTTGATCCCATCTTGTCCAGTTGATCCCGGATAATTCAGAAGCCAGTGCCGGTGTTGTGGTTGGTGAGCCCTTCCTCCTTGCACGGTTTGTATTGGGTCCCCGTGGCCTGTAGCTACACAGGGTCCGTTCTCTGTAATTTTAAGTACCGTCCCGTTTAGCAGGCAGCACAAGTCCTTTTGTGGGGCTGGATCATGGTCTCAACTCCTGGCTCTATGTGCTGCTGTACCCCGGGCACTTGAGGTGGGTGAAGGAAACTTGAAATCTCCTCACCCAGGAGAATTATTAAAATGACTTGAAGTTCCCCTTAATCTAGGGCTCTGCACTCCGTCTGCGCTGGTCCTGGGGGAACTGACTCTGTATCCCCTCAGTGACAGTGTTCTCCTGTGTCCCATCAGATCCACCGGTGTTGCTGTCCCTCTGTCAGGAACTGCACTCTCCCAGCCTGTCTGTGTCACAGGCCGGCTCCCAACTCCAACTGCTCACTAACTGGGCTGTGTCTCCTCTCTTCCCCGGACATCATCCCTCCCCCTCCCGGGTCCCTAACCTAGTGGGTGGGAAGGCCCTTACCATTAGGCTGCCATCCATGTGACCCGACCCTAGGATGGTCTCTAGTTAGGAAATAGGCAATTGTGTGTATTTGTTGAATAAGTGGTGTGGAACCAGCACTGACCTCCTCCGAACCCGGGATGAATACTGCACCTCAAGTCAGGTGTAGTACCCTGTGGCACCTGAAGCCTCAGGGGTGCCACATTTCCATGGCAAATGCCCCCGTTTTGCTTCCTTCTGCAGCCCCCTAGTCCCCCTTACTATGACCATTTTGGAGATCAGAAGTTTACTTATTTGGGGTTTTGTTGTCCAGGGTCAAGTCCAGATGCAGATCCCGAACTGATCTTTAAATGACAAAGGTACAATTTCTGAGTGAATAGAAGCGATTCTGGTGAATTTTGATTTCGGCTGATTTTCTCATCTCAAAGTGGAGGTAAATCGAGCATCACTGTCCATTTATCTAATTGCAGTGTTGTACTTGGGCCATCGTAAACGTTACCATTTGGTATAAACTCTTTTTGTCCCCCAAATATGGCAAGAACAAAACCCCTCCACATCAGCAATGTTATCCCGAGTACAAGCCTTTCATATATATAAAAGTGTTGACTTGTAAAGCGAACATACATGCCGCGCACTGGAAATCCCCGGGAGGGGGCTGGATGTAGCACAAAGCCAACAAGACATGTTCATGGTCCATCAAGCAACACGAGAATTTGTTAGTGTGCGCTGACATGACTGTTCACCATAGAAATCAATATTCTCCATTCTGCCGGCCGGACGAGCCGCGGTGAGCGCAGTCCTGACATCTCACATAATGCTGCACCTAGGCGCCCGTCTGGATGGACAGATAACGCTCCGCTCCTGTTCTATAAATACGCTTTTATGTAGGTAAACCCAATTTTGGAAAATAAATTCTGCCCAACGGCGTATCTCCATTGGTGATTTTCTATGGAATATTCCTGGCTCCAGCCAAACTGCAAAGTTAGCAAAAACTTTCCCTTTCAGCCATCAATCTGCCTGCTGTAATGATGCAACCTATAGGCAGCGGTGAGTGCCCCGCACCTGGCTGCTCCTGATACAGTTAATCTCATTTCTTGCTGGGTCCGTCATTTCTGGCGCTTGTAGAGTCCGGTCACGTCCATTCGCTGCATGCTAAGGTCTGTTGGCAGCACGATACTTCTCATGTGCTGCCCTCGCACAACCCGGGGACCACTTCCCAGTGACCTTCTTTGCATGAGAGGATGGAAAGTGCAGATGCACAAGGTGAGCATTAAGGTGATAACAGAGATATCTGAAGCGGTGCCAAAGCAATCTGCAAGAAACCAGAAAATCCATATTTCCAATAATCAGTTTTCAGGTTAATTGGGTGAAGATTTTCACTGATGGCATTTCTGTCTGAGATAGCAAAGGCAATCTGCTCCAGAAAGAATAATGATACAGAAATACCGGGCTCCAGGGATGTCTGAAGAAGTGCATAGGATGGATGGAGGGATGGATGGAGGGATGGATGGATGGATGGAGGGATGGAAGGATGGATGGATGGAGGGATGGAAGGATGGAGGGATAGAGGGATGGATGGATGGAGGGATGGAGGGATGGAGGGATGGAGGGATGGATGGATGGAGGGATGGATGGATGGATGGATGGAAGGATGGATGGAAGGATAGAAGGATGGATGGATGGATGGAGGGATGGAGGGATGGATGGATGGAGGGATGGATGGATGGAGGGATGGATGGATGGAGGGATGGATGGATGGATGGATGGAAGGATAGATGGATAGAGGGATGGATAGAGGGATAGATAGATAGATGGATGGAAGGAAGGATAGAGGGATGGATGGATGGATGGAAGGATAGATGGATAGAGGGATGGCTAGAGGGATAGATAGATGGATGGATGGCAAGATAGATGGATGAAAGGATAGAGGGATGGATGGATAGATAGATAGATGGATAGATAGAGGGATAGATGGATAGAGAGATAGAGGGATAGATAGATACAGTTAGGTCCAGAAATCTTTGGCCAGTGACACAATTTTGGCGAGTTGGGCTCTGCATGCCACCACATTGGATTTGAAATGAAACCTCTACAACAGAATTCAAGTGCAGATTGTAACGTTTAATTTGAAGGTTTGAACAAAAATATCTGATAGAAATTGTAGGAATTGTCACATTTCTTTACAAACACTCCACATTTTAGGAGGTCAAAAGTAATTGGACAAATAAACCAAACCCAAACAAAATATTTTTATTTTCAATATTTTGTTGCGAATCCTTTGGAGGCAATCACTGCCTTAAGTCTGGAACCCATGGACATCACCAAACGCTGGGATTCCTCCTTCTTAATGCTTTGCCAGGCCTTTACAGCCGCAGCCTTCAGGTCTTGCTTGTTTGTGGGTCTTTCTGTTTTAAGTCTGGATTTGAGCAAGTGAAATGCATGCTCAATTGGGTTAAGATCTGGTGATTGACTTGGCCATTGCAGAATGTCCCACTTTTTTGCACTCATGAACTCCTGGGTAGCTTTGGCTGTATGCTTGGGGTCATTGTCCATCTGTACTATGAAGCGCCGTCCGATCAACTTTGCGGCATTTGGCTGAATCTGGGCTGAAAGTATATCCCGGTACACTTCAGAATTCATCCGGCTACTCTTGTCTGCTGTTATGCCATCAATAAACACAAGTGACCCAGTGCCATTGAAAGCCATGCATGCCCATGCCATCACGTTGCCTCCACCATGTTTTACAGAGGATGTGGTGTGCCTTGGATCATGTGCCGTTCCCTTTCTTCTCCAAACCTTTTTCTTCCCATCATTCTGGTACAGGTTGATCTTTGTCTCATCTGTCCATAGAATACTTTTCCAGAACTGAGCTGGCTTCATGAGGTGTTTTTCAGCAAATGTAACTCTGGCCTGTCTATTTTTGGAATTGATGAATGGTTTGCATCTAGATGTGAACCCTTTGTATTTACTTTCATGGAGTCTTCTCTTTACTGTTGACTTAGAGACAGATACACCTACTTCACTGAGAGTGTTCTGGACTTCAGTTGATGTTGTGAACGGGTTCTTCTTCACCAAAGAAAGTATGCGGCGATCATCCACCACTGTTGTCATCCGTGGATGCCCAGGCCTTTTTGAGTTCCCAAGCTCACCAGTCAATTCCTTTTTCCTCAGAATGTACCCGACTGTTGATTTTGCTACTCCAAGCATGTCTGCTATCTCTCTGATGGATTTTTTCTTTTTTTTCAGCCTCAGGATGTTCTGCTTCACCTCAATTGAGAGTTCCTCAGACCGCATGTTGTCTGGTCACAGCAACAACTTCCAAATGCAAAACCACACACTTGTAATCAACCCCAGACCTTTTAACTACTTAATCGATTACAGGTTAACGAGGGAGACGCCTTCAGAGTTAATTGCAGCCCTTAGAGTCCCTTGTCCAATTACTTTTGGTCCCTTGAAAAAGAGGAGGCTATGCATTACAGAGCTATGATTCCTAAACCCTTTCTCCGATTTGGATGTGAAAACTCTCATATTGCAGCTGGGAGTGTGCACTTTCAGCCCATATCTATATATATAATTGCCTTATTCTGTCTGTCTGTCTGTCTGTCTGTCATGCTTCAAAATTGTGTCCTTCCGGTGACATTGTGTCCTTACGGTGACACAAAGCTGATTGGCCGCTGGGCTCGCCATGGCCCCGCCCCCCCACACGGATTGGCCTCTCGCCCCGGCTCTCTGCAGGCCCCGCCCCCCTCACGCAATGCACGCTCGCTCTGGCCCAACTGACACGGAGCTCCGATTACCAGGTGAGTACACACACACATCACACTCACTCTCACACACACCTCACACACACCTCACACATCACAAGATCCTGGGATATCGCTTGCTTCTACACCGGCTCCGTCAGGATCCCAGCAGCGCCAGACATAACCTTGTGATGCTGGGATCTTGACGGAGGCCGTGAAAGCTGGTAACCATTATACACATCGGGTAACTAAGGTCCCTTAGTTACCCGATGTGTATCATAGTTACCAGTGTACACCGGCTCACACTCACTCTCACACATACCTCACACACACATCACATCGCATCCACACATCAAGGTCCTGCAGCGGCGGAAAATACAGACACATAACAGCACACACACACACATACACACATCAGATCACACTCACCCTCACACACACCTCACACACACCTCACATCGCATCCACATACTCACAACATCCTGGGATATCGCTTGCTTCTCGGCGGCGATACTATGCTGTGAGCTTCCAGGACCTGACGGAGGATCACATGGCCAGAAGCATGTGATATCTCCGGATGTTGTGAGTATCAGCGCGTATGTGCGATTACGTCAGTGTCTGTGTGTGTGAGTGTATGCGATCGGGTGTGTGTGAGTGTATGCGATCGGGTGTGTGTGAGTGTATGCGATCGGTTGTGTGTGTGAGTGTATGCGATCGGGTGTGTGTGAGTGTATGCGATCGGGTGTGTGAGTGTATGCGATCGGGTGTGTGTGAGTGTATGCGATCGGGTGTGTGTGAGTGTATGCGATCGGGTGTGTGTGAGTGTATGCGATCGGGTGTGGGTGAGTGTATGCGATTGGGTGTGGGTGAGTGTATGCGATCGGGTGTGGGTGAGTGTATGCCATCGGTTGTGTGGGTGAGTGTATGCGATCGGGTGTGGGTGAGTGTCGGCAGAGGAGCACGGCGTGCTGGAGGAGGCTGGGAGCAGAGAGGCTGATCTTGGGGAAGGCTGGGAGGGAGAGGCTGATGCTGGGGGAGACTGGGAGGGGAAGGCTAATGCTGAAGGAGGCTGGGAGGAGAGAGGCTGAACCTGGGGAAGGCTGGGAAGGGGAGGCTGATGCTGAGGGAGGCTGGAAGGAGAGAGGCTGAGGCTGGGAGGAGAGAGGCTGATGCTGGGGAAGGCTGGAAGGAGAGAGGCTGAGGCTGGGAGGAGAGAGGCTGATGCTGGGGAAGGCTGATGCTGAGGGAGGCTGGGAGGGGAAAGCTGATGCTGGGGAAGGCTGGGAGGACGGAGGCTGGGAGGAGAGAGGCTGATCCTGGGGAAGGCTGGGAGAGGGAGGCTGATGCTGGGGGAGGCTGGAAGGAGAGAGGGTGATGCTGGGAGAGGCTGGAAGGAGAGAGGCTGATGCTGGGGGAGGCTGATGCTGGGGAAGGCTGGGAGGAGAGAGGCTGATCCTGGGGAAGGCTGGGAGAGGGAGGCTGATGCTGGAGGAGGCTGGAAGGAGAGAGGCTGATGCTGGGGGAGGCTAGAAGGAGAGAGGCTGATGCTGGGGGAGGCTAGAAGGAGAGAGGCTGATGCTGCGGGCAGAGAGGCTGATGCTGCGGGCAGAGAGGCTGATGCTGGTGCAGCATGGGGAATGGAGCACGATGGGGGGTGCGCAGCATGGGGGATGGAGCACGATGGGGAGTGCGCAGCATGGGGGATGGAGCATGTTTGGGAGTGCGCAGCATGGCGGATGGACCACGTTTGGGAGTGCGCAGCATGGAGGATGGAGCACGTTTGGCAGTGCGCAGCATGGCAGATGGACCACGTTTGGGAGTGAGCAGCATGGCGGATGGAGCACGTTTGGGAGTGCGCAGCATGGCGGATGGAGCACGTTTGGGACTGCGCAGCATGGCGGATGGAGCACGTTTGGGAGTGCGCAGCATGGCGGATGGACCACGTTTGGGAGTGCGCAGCATAGCGGATGGACCACGTTTGGGAGTGCGCAGCATAGCGGATGGACCACGTTTGGGAGTGCGCAGCATGGCGGATGGACCACGTTTGGGAGTGCGCAGCATGGCGGATGGACCACGTTTGGGAGTGCGCAGCATGACGGATGGAGCACGTTTGGGAGTGCGCAGCATGCCGGATGGAGCACGTTTGGGAATGCGCAGCATGCCGGATGGTGCACGATGGGGAGTGCGCAGTATGGCGGATGGAGCACGTTTAGGAGTGCGCAGTATGGCGGATGGAGCACGTTTGGGAGTGCGCAGCATGGCGGATTGAGCACGTTTGGGAGTGTGCAGCTTAACGGATGGACCACGTTTGGGAGTGCGCAGCATGGCGGATGGAGCACGTTTGGGAGTGCGCAGCATGGCGGAAGGAGCACGTTTGGGAGTGCGCAGCATGGCGGGTGGAGCACGTTTGGGAGTGCGCAGCATGGCGGATGGAGCATGATGGGGGGTGCGCAGCATGGCGGATGGAGCACGTTTGGGAGTGCGCAGCATGGCGGATGGAGCACGTTTGGGAGTGTGCAGCATGGCGAATAGAGCACGATGGGGAGTGCACAGCATGGCGGATGGAGCACGTTTGGGAGTGCGCAGCATGGGGGATGCAGCACGATGGGGAGTGCGCAGTATGGCGGATGGAGCACGTTTGGGAGTGCGCAGCATGGCGGATGGACCACGTTTGGGAGTGCGCAGCATGGCGGATGCAGCACGTTTGGGAATGCGCAGCATGGGGGATGCAGCACGATGGGGAGTGCGCTGCATGGGGGATGGAGCACGATGGGGAGTGCGCAGCATGGGGGATGGAGCACGATGGAAGGTGCACACCTCCCCCCAACACACACACACACACGCGCACTGCACAACACACACACACTGGGAACCACAAACAATGCCCTACACAGACACCCACACACACAGACAACGCTGCACACACACAACACCCAACACACAAACACCGCAGCACACACAAATATACGCACATACCGCACAACACACACATTGCTCAAAACATACCTCCCCCCAAAACACACCACACACACACAAACCGCACAACACACACACACACACACAACGCTACAGACACACAGCGCTCCACAAACAACGCAACACACATACAACACCGCTCTCACCCCCCGCCACACCCAGAACATGTACAGCGCCCTACACAAACACTTGGTAACTACACACAACAACATCTATATATATATATATATATATAACAAAAATCATACATGAACTACACAATACGTAAATTCTAGAATACCCGATGCGTAGAATCGGGCCACCTTCTAGTTATATATATAATTGTATTTCTGAACATGTTTTTGTAAACAGCTAAAATAACAAAACTTGTGTCACTGTCCAAATATTTCTGGACCTAACTGTAGATAAAGGGATAGATGGATGGATGGATGGATGGATGAATGGATAGATAGTCATGGCTTGAAAATGTTCCAAAAATAAAATATTTCTCCAAACAATTATTGTAATTACACATATTTTGTAACACACGTGTATTTCCTTTGTATGTATTGGAAGAACAAAAAAAATGGAGGAAAAAACACAAATTGGAGATAAGTTCAAGCATAAGTTCCCCTAAAATGGTCCAGACAAAATTGTTGTCCCCTTTCCAAAATTGTGGATAAACAACCTTGCTTCCTGCATGTGATGCTCGTTCAAACTCACCTTTGGCTACTAACAGGTAGGTGGGCAACATGAAAATCACACCTGAAACTAGAAAAAAAAGTGGAGAAGTTGACTTAATCTCAATCATAACTCAATTGTATTGTGTGTCTGTGTGTGAGACTGTAAGCATGGAGAATAGAAAGAGGAGAAGAGAACTGTCTGAGGACTGGAGAACCAAAATTGTTTAAAAATATCAACAATCTCAAGGTTATAAGTCCATCTTCAGAGATCTTGATATTCCTTTTGTCCACAGTGCGCAACATAATCAAGACATTTACAACTCATGGCACTGTAGGTAATCTCCATAGACATAGACGGCAGAGAATAATTGATGAAAGGTTGTAATGTAGGATAGTCCGGATGGAGGAAAAGACCCAATCAAGATCCAAAGAAATTCAAGCCGTCCTGCAGGTCAAGGTGCATCAGTGTCAGTGAGAACTATCCGTCTACATCTGAATGAAACGCTATGGAGGAGACCCAAGAGGACCCCACTGCTCACACAGAGACCGAAAAAGGCTAGACTGCAATTTGCCAAAATGTACGTGAGTAACCAAAATCCTTCTGGGAAAACATCTTGTGGACAGATGAGACCAGGATAGAGCTTTTTGGTAAAGTGCATCATTCTACTGCCTACTGAAAACAGAATGAGACCTACAAAAGAAAAACACAGCACCTACAGTCAGATATGGTGGAGGCTCAAATATGTTTTGGGTTGTTCTGCTGCCTTTGGCACTGGGGGTCTTTCCTGTGTGCAAGACATCAGGAAATCTGAAGATTGCCAAAGCTTTTTGGTGGTAATGTAGAGCCCATTGTTAGAAAGCTGGGGTTGCGTCCTACGTCAGACTTCTGCCAGCAGGACAATGACCCAAAACACTTCAAGAAGCTCCAGAAATGGATGGAAACAAAAAGCTGGAGATTTCGGAAGAGGCAGCAATGAGTCCGGATCTAAACCCCATTGTCACCTGTGGAGAAATCTGAAATTTTCTTAGAGGAGAAGAGGAGAGGAGAGAAGAGGAGAGGAGAGGAGACGCCTTCAGATATGAGAGACCTGGAGATGTTTATAAAGAAGAGTCCGAGATTCCACGTGAGAGGAGGAAGAAGCTGTGGATGGGTATAGGAGGCGACTGATGGAAGTTACTTATCCCACAGGGTAAAGAACGGGAAACCAAATATTAAGCTGAAGATGCCAATTATTTTGTCCTTCCCACTTTTGGAGCTTTGTGTGAAATTATGTTCAATTTGCCTTCTTTTCTCTTTTTTCTTTTTTTGTGTTGTTCCAAAATAAACAGAGGAAATAAACCTGTGTCACTGCAATCATTTTCTGGAAGGAATACTTTTAAATTGTTCAAAAAATTAAAGGCGCCAACACTTTCGACTGTAGATAGATACAGAGATAGATAGAAAGATAGTGATACAGACTGTCCTGGGTGTGTCACGGTTAACACAGTCCTGTGGTATCCGGCTGTAGAAGGTCACAGCATTTGTCTGCACAAAACTGCTCTCTGACCTTCTATTCTTCCTGCTGTGGTGTAAATTATATCCTATGTATCTTCTCTGCTTGGGGTTAATCCCTTTCCTTTTAGGACCCTGTGGATATCCTCACCTTTCAGCTGTTAATCATCATCACTTCCCCATGTGTCCTCAAATGCCCACATTTCCCCTTCGTGTTTGCTGGTGATAAAACCTATAGCAGTCCACTCATCTGATGAAACATTGTTATTTGTTGCTGTACCTCTCCAACAGTCATCTTGGAGATAAGCTGTTCATATATTTTGCCCTGTGGGTGATCCCTGTGTGTTCTTTAGAACCTAGTGGGATTGACTAAGCGCTCATCCCATCCATTCCCTAAGTAGGGTCCTGTTCAGGGTCAGCCAGGGTCAGGTATCAGGCTCAGCACACAGGTGCAGAACCTATCTAGGGTGGTCAGGGGAGCCAGGGGCCAGTGGAAGGTATCATAAGGGGTCACAATCTCCCCCTTCCCTAGACACAGGGTTTCCCTTTCCTATATGCAAGGTATTTCCCCATACCTAGCATTACAGACATAATAAGATTGAGTCAAGGGCTCTTTTTTATCCATAAAGGGCCCAGGATGGTTGACATTATGAAAGGAAGGGGCCAAGGTTGGGGGCATATACCAGAAAGGAGTCCAGGACAGGATACATTATTACTTGCACATGATGAGGGGCATTATACTTGGAAGGGGCCCAGATTAAGGGACATTACATCAAGCAAAGGCCTAGATTGGAGGACATTGCACCAGGAAAGGGCCCAGATTAAGGGACATTACACCAAGGAAAGGCCTAGATTGGAGGACATTACACCAGGAAAGGACCTAGATTGGAGAACATTGCATCAGGAAAAGGTCCAGATTAGGGACATTACACCAGGAAAGGACCTAGATTGGAGAACATTGCATCAGGAAAAGGTCCAGATTAGGGACATTACACCAGGAAAGGACCTAGATTGGAGGACATTACACCAGGAAAGGGCCCAAATTAGAGACATTACATCAGGAAAGGGCCCAGATTGGAGGACATTGCACCAGGAAAGAGCCCAGATTAGGGGACATTACACCAGGAAAGGGCCCAGATTAAGGGACATTACACCAAGGAAAGGCCTAGATTGGAGGACATTACACCAGGAAAGGACCTAGATTGGAAAACATTGCATCAGGAAAAGGTCCAGATTAGGGACATTACACCAGGAAAGGACCCAGATTGGAGAACATTGCATCAGGAAAGGGCCCAAATTAGAGACATTACATCAGGAAAGGGCCCAGATTGGAGGACATTGCACCAGGAAAGAGCCCAGATTAGGGGACATTACACCAGGAAAGGGCCCAAAATGGGGGATATTATTACTGGAAGAACACATGATGGGGGACATTATTACTGGAAGGGGACAAGGATGGAGGACATTAGTAAAAGATGGAGGATATTACTGCATTAATGAGGAAGGCAACAAATATGTCTTTATAGGATTTAGAATGCCGCAAGGGCCCATATATCTGACCAACATGACAGTGGGGGCCAAGATGGAAATTCTGCATTGGGGTACATTGGATTCTAGCTCCACCTCTCTGTCTAACTATCGATCGCTCAGTTGATCCATCTATGATCTGTTTGGTACCAGCCCCTTTGATGATTATGGGAAGCAGCTGCAGATTCTTTTTCTCCACACTTTTCAGTGAAGCAGAAAGGGGGAGGAGCTTCAGTCTGGAAACATCTGATTGGCTGGAAGTGGAAAGACTATGCATTGAAGATCCCGCCCACTCAGTAAGCTGGAGAGAGAGAATCTGCACTTCAAAAAAACACAGACATAAAAAAGTACTCAAATTTCCAGGATTAAGTGCGGATATGGAATTTATATCTAACTTATGACTAGGGCAATCTACAGATAAGGTGTCGGTTGTGGTTTCTGGCGATAGAAGGTCCCTTTATTTGACTGCACAAAATGCTCCCTGACTTTCTATTGTTCCTGCTGTCCGTATTTATTGGTATAGGTAGCTTTGCTGCTGGGTTTTCATCTCTTCCCCTTTAGCACCCAGCGGATCTCTCCTTCCATCCAGCTGCTGATAATCAGTATTCCCCTTGTGCTTAAATACTCCCATCTTCCCTGGACTTTTTCTGGTGATATTATTCAGTTCATTTAAGCTGTGGTTGCAAGCAGGTGGCTTGCACTCATCTGTGGTATTGTTGGTATTACTTTGCTGAACTTCTACCTGAGTTATCTGTGAATAAGTAGTTCATGCATTTTCCTCGTGGGTCCTCTTTTTGTCTTCTATAGTGTTTAGTGGGTCTGATGAAGACCTCATCCAGGGCCGCCATCAGGGCATTACTAGTGTGACTGGTGTACCGGGTCCATTAAAGAGAAGAGGCCCGGCCAGGCCCGGGGTAATTACTCAGCTTTGTTAAGCCCCGGGCAGGCCAGACCCCCTTTTCACCGGGCCCCAGTCACAGCCGCAGCTAAGGGGCCCAGCAGTGTCGTTTCAGCCACTGCACACACGGCTAAATTGCAGATGAAGCCCTTCTAGGGCATCACATGCAAATTATCCATGTGGCCGGAAGCAACGCGAGTGGAGCACGGAGGCGGCGCGTCATCTCGCAGCCCAATGTGATGAGGTCATCACTCTGCGCCTCATCACAGTGCTGCGGGCAACGCAGAGGTGGCGAGGACATGGCATCCGGCGGGGAAAGGTAGGCACTTGGTGATCTGAACATCACCATGGGTGGTGGAGGGCGTCCTTGGCTTGCTTTGGCTTTGAGAGTGTGGAAGGTTTGAGGGGTGGAGGAGGAGCTGGGGTGGAGACTGGACGGAGTCTCAAGGGGGGCCAAAAATGTTACCAGTAAGGGACCCTGAAATTCCTAGTGGTGGCCCTGGCTCATCCCATCCAATCCCTATCTAGGGTCCAGCACTAGGGTCACCTAGGGCCAGGTATCCGTCTCGGTGCATAGGTGCGGAACCTATCTAGGGTGGTGAGGGACCCCAGGGACCAGCAGTAGGTTTGGTCAGGGGTCACCATCTCCCCCTTCCCTAGATGCAGGGTTTTCCTTTCCCCGTTCACTTGGTACTCCCCCGTACCTGGCGTGACCTAAGGCACAGATATGGTTGCAGTGATGTAGATAATGCCGCAGTACCGTAGACATGGCGCTGGGTAGATTCAGTCTTTGTCTGTTTCCGCCATGGTTTTGAAGTCGTTCCAGTCACCATCATTTTGGGCCGTTTATTTCCTACATCCGGTCGATCTGTCGGGGGAGGTGAGGGGACGCTGCGCTCACCCACTGCTCGGGTCCGGCTGCTGCTGCTGCTGCTTGGTGGCTCGAGCGGTGGGCCGGATCCCGGGCGAGCGGCGCTCCTCGCCAGTGAGTGAAAGGGGGTGGTTTGGTTTAGGGATATTGTCCGTGACGCCACCCACGGTTGTGGTGAGGTTGTGGCACCACCGCTGCTCTGGACGGGGATCCCGGGAGCGGTGACAGGGAGCAGCTTGGATGTTGTTTTCTCCCCTCCGTGGGTAGGGGGGTTGGTTGTCCCAGGGCCCGGTGAGGGAGGGATAGCAGGCGGGTTACGGGGCCTGGTGAGGTGCAGGGTCGCGGGGGCAGCGCGGTGCCGCACGGCACGGTGGTACTCACTCAGCCAATGATGAATGCAAAGTCTCCGGTAAAGCAAACGGCTGGATGGACAGGTCCCACAGACGGCTGCGGTAGCTCTCCCGGTAGGTTGGCGGTGACTGCCTTTCCCTGCACCTGTGTTATGTTCTCGGTTCTGATGGCTTCTGTTACGTCTGGGTGGTGGAAACTCTGGACCGTACACCGGTTTCCCCTGAGGAGGCAGCCAGGCCGGTCACCCCGCCAGAGGGTCTTGATGCACGGCAGCCGAAGCACTATTGGTAGCCAGACAGTCCGTAGGGGAGCTGGAAAGGTGGATGTTGCTGAACACACGGAGTTCTGGACGGTAGTCCGGGTGACGAGGCTCAGGGTCCAAGGCCGGGTTGAAGGGTCAGGCGGGATCCGGAACCTGCTGAGCGATGGGACGGGTCACCCAACGGAGCCAGGGACTGGAGACTGGCGGAGCTGCAGAGGTGGTGGAACATCCGCCGAAGTCACCGTCAGGGTACTGGCACGGACGTGGTTCGGAGCGGCTGGCGTGGCAGGACAGGCTCTGCGAGACAGACATGGTTAATACAGGGCAAAGCAATACGGGGACCTGAACTCCTAGCTTACTAAACATGTAGAACAGGCCCCGCCCACCAGGAAGGAGAATCCTAATATACCCTGTACCTGTCTATGCAATTTCCTGTTTGAAGGTGCTGGCCCTTTAAGAAAGGGTCAATGACCGCGCGCGCGCCCTAATGCGCATGCGTGAGGCCCGTGTGCCAGAAGCCAGTCCAGGGAGCGGTGCAGAGGAAGCAGGGGTGCCCGACAGGGTGTCCCATGTCGCTGAGGAGCGCCGGGAGCGGGGAGCTGGACGCATGGAGGGCGCAGGCGAGGAAGAGGAGACCGGGACCGGAGTGGTGAGTTGGGGACGCCGCCGGGAAGCGGGGAGCGGGCCACGGGGACCGGAGAGCGGGGCACGGGGACCGGGAAGCGTGACAGCTTCCCACCGGTAACCTGCTCCTCAGCTTAGATGGAGGCTGAGGGAGCCCCTTTTGCCCGCAGGCTCTGGCCCTGGGAACTGTAGCCTTGGCGGTGACTGTATTTCCCTTCACGGTTTGAGCTGTTGCCTTTAATCGGGTCTTGACTGCTGGGAAACTCTAGAGGTTCCCTTCACTAACGGATTTGACCGGTTTTACGGCGACTCCTAGCCTGGTCGGGGTCCGTAAGCCCTGCCGAATGGTGCTGGCTTCTCTTCGCTCCCCGATCCGGTACCGGCGGGCCACCGCCCGTCCCCGGTCCTTACGGTTTACTTCAATCAGCCTCTCCTGCAGATGGTCACCACCGTCTGCCAACCTTGCTGTATGTGCCCGGGCCACGCACCCGGATACGGTCAGTCTCCTCACTACCACCTCACTTCACAACTCCAAAACTGATCTGACTTCCTTTTCCCGCCTCCGGGACTGTGAACTCCTCGGTGCGTGGGGCCAACCGCCTGGCTCCACCCCCTGGTGTGGACATCAGCCCCTGGAGGGAGGCAACAAGGATTTTTGTTTGACTTCGGTGTGCCTGACCGGGAGTGTGGGGTGTGTTGTTGTAGTACCTGTGACGTCCTGGCTTGTCCAGGGCGCCACAGATCTCCATCACAATCTGTCATCCCATCCTCCATCGCTCTCTTCTGGTCATGTGACAGATTTCCCAGATCTCTCGGGACTCGGGTTTATTAAATTATCCACAAAATACGTGTTTGTCAGTCTGTATTTTCCTGCGATGCAGCTTTTTGGCCGGCTCCACGCGTTGTATTACACAATGCTGCCTCGATACAAGAATTCTGACATCTATCAGAGAGATAGTGAGCGCTGCTCTGAAGGGAGACGCTACATGAATATGCACTCCACCGCCATCCCGGCTCCCGCGTAGCCAAGGGGATTCCATTCTTCCTTCTCTACTTCAACATTGTCAAATGTGATGACTGCCTTCATATTGAAATATTTCATCCGTCTGTGTCTTGATCATCAGAGACGTAATTACCAAAATCCCCGATCTCATCTAATATCCAGAAGAACAAGCTCTATTTCTGCTTATCTGGGCAAATAGGCTTGTCACAGGTTGGGTGTGTGACATATCACAAAACTCAGCTCAAGGTTTAGAATTCTCCTGGAAGTTACTTCACTTCTTATACCAAATACTGAGAATCCAAAGCGTCACGTAAGAAAGAAACGTCTGGCAAGGAAACGATGGACCTCAAAGATATCTCCATATAAGAAGAGATCGGGAGACAAGACACCCAGATCAAAGGAGGAACAAGCAAAACTATATTATTATAGTAGTTATATTCCTGTACATAGGGGGCAGTATTATAGTAGTTATATTCTTGTATATAGGGGCAGTATTATAGTAGTTATATTCTTGTACATAGGGGCAGTATTATAGTAGTTATATTCTTGTATATAGGGGCAGTATTATAGTAGTTATATTCTTGTACATAGGGGCAGTATTATAGTAGTTATATTCTTGTACATAGGGGGCAGTATTATAGTAGTTATATTCTTGTACATAGGGGCAGTATTATAGTAGTTATATTCTTGTACATAGGGGGCAGTATTATAGTAGTTATATTCTTGTACATAGGGGCAGTATTATAGTAGTTATATTCTTGTACATAGGGGCAGTATTATAGTAGTTATATTCTTGTACATAGGAGCAGTATTATAGTAGTTATATTCTTGTACATAGCAGCAGTATTATAGTAGTTATATTCTTGTACATAGGGGGCAGTATTATAGTAGTTATATTCTTGTACATAGGAGGCAGTATTATAGTAGTTATATTCTTGTACATAGGAGTAGTATTATAGTAGTTATATTCTTGTACATAGCAGCAGTATTATAGTAGTTATATTCTTGTACATAGGAGGCAGTATTATAGTAGTTATATTCTTGTACATAGGAGGCAGTATTATAGTAGTTATATTCTTGTACATAGGAGCAGTATTATAGTAGTTATATTCTTGTACATAGGAGCAGTGTTATAGTAGTTATATTCTTGTACGTAGGAGCAGTATTATAGTAGTTATATTCTTGTACATAGGAGCAGTATTATAGTAGTTATATTCTTGTACATAGGAGGCAGTATTATAGTAGTTATATTCCTGTACATAGGGGCAGTATTATAGTAGTTATATTCTTGTACATAGGGGGGCAGTATTATAGTAGCTATATTCTTGTACATAGGGGCAGTATTATAGTAGTTATATTCTTGTACATAGGGGCAGTATTATAGTAGTTATATTCTTGTACATAGGGGCAGTATTATAGTAGTTATATTCTTGTACATAGGGGCAGTATTATAGCAATTATATTTTTGTACATAGAGGCAGTATTATAGTAGTTATATTATTGTACATAGGGGGCAGTATTATAGTAGTTATATTCTTGTACATAGGGGCAGTATTATAGTAGTTATATTCTTGTACATAGGGAGCAGTATTATAGTAGTTATATTCTTGTATATAGGGGGCAGTATTATAGTAGTTATATTCTTGTACATAGGAACAGTACTATAGTAGTTATATTCTTGTACATAGGGGTCAGTATTATAGTAGTTATATTCTTGTATATAGGAGCAGTATTATAGTAGTTATATTCTTGTACATAGGAGCAGTATTATAGTAGATAAATTCTTGTACATAGGGGCAGGATTATAGCAGTTTTATTCTTGTACATAGGAGCAGTATTATAGTAGTTATATTCTTGTACATAGGGGCAGTATTATAGTAGTTATATTCCTGTACATAGGGGCAGTATTATAGTAGTTATATTCCTGTACATAGGGGCAGTATTATAGTAGTTATATTCTTGTACATAGGGGCAGTATTATAGTAGTTATATTCCTGTACATAGGAGCAGTATTATAGTAGTTATATTCTTGTACATAGGGGCAGTATTATAGTAGTTATATTCTTGTACATAGGAGGCAGTATTATAGTAGTTATATTCCTGTACATAGGGGCAGTATTATAGTAGTTATATTCTTGTACATAGGGGCAGTATTATAGTAGTTATGTTCTTGTACATAGGAGGCAGTATTATAGTAGTTATATTCCTGTACATAGGGGCAGTATTATAGCAGTTATATTACCCCAGTGATACATTTTTTCGGGTTGTGACTTCTCAGCATGAATCCTGGTAATAATTTCTGATTTCGTGGACATTTTACTAATGGAAGTTTTTGCATTTCTGAATCTTGCAGACAGTCTTTCCATACTGTCGCTGAATAACTCGGTGTCGTCTGCACTATACATTCGCGCGGCGATGGCCTTGATTCGTGAAGCGTTGTCCTTACACCCCCTGTTGATTATTAAATTTCCCCTTTTTTGCCGGATTTATGAGGTGCGGTGCTCTGCTACAATGGCCGAGCTTCACTCTTGCATTCAGGCCACCGCACTTTCTTTCATATTTATTTGGCAGGCATAAAAATTGATCAAACACTAAATAGATATTGCTCTCTCCGAGATACTTGTGAATCCTAGAGACACTTTAGAAATGTTGTAAATCATCAAAAAAGAGGTTATTGTCGGTGTCACAACTTGACGAATAATGAACTCGGTCACAGCGGATGTTTGGTTCATTTAAAGGGCAACGTCACACTGAAAGGACTTGGCTAATTTTCCGCTCTGGAAGGGTCAGGGAGCGCGGCGCTTGTTTTAATCAATCTGATTATTTCTGTTATTTCAGATGCAGAATAAAATTATATATCTTTCCTTAACAGACTGTAAATTCCCTTCTTATGCCTATTCATTTGCTAGTAAAAGCATGTTTTGCAATATGGTAAGCAGCCTATAAAAGGAAGGGAGAGGAGGGGGATGCAGCTGCAGCTTTTTTAATTGTATATGATATTGGAGGGGAGGAGCAAATATTGCAAATGGAGATATTGTAAACATCTGATTGGTTAGTAGGCGGTGGGCTACACACAATAGTATGGGGAACTCTCCTGCCACTCCACTAACTTGATCCTCCCTATACCTATCTCAGTGCTGCCAATCTGCACCCACCTCCTTTTTGGGGTCTTGTCCTCCCACCACGTCTTCCACCATTGCTACCTAGACTCCCTCTGGTCACATGGAGTGCAACAAACTAAATGACGTTTAGGGTTTATTGACCACAGAAGACCCAGGAGAGGAGAAGACAACAGAGCAGTCGATAGAGGACCGGACAGAGCATGACGGTGACTGGACAGAGCGTGGCGGATGCTGGACAGGTATGGGGAGGTCCAATTAGAAATATGACAAAAATGTGATTTTTAACCCATTTTCAGCTGATTATTTTTTTCACAAATGTTATTAAATATGATTTTTTACATTGAATTGAGTAAATCTGCCAAACACAAATTCTCAAATTTTTACAAATTTTTTTTTGTCTTAAAATAACACCAAAATCCAAAATTAACTCTGAAGAAAAATTTAACTAAGTTTTTTATATAACTTTGTCCAGCGTGGAAAGTTCTGAAACTTTTGCAAATCACTATTCTGCATGTACAATATATGTATAAACTACAAAAGCCAATATACAGTACAGACCATAAGTTTGGACACCCTTTCTCATTCAAAGAGTTTTCTTTATTTTCAGGACTCTGAAAATTGTAGATTCACATTGAAGACATCAAAACTATGAATTTTCACATGTGGAATGAAATACTTAACAACAAAGTGTGAAACAACTGAAAATATGTCTTATATTCTAGGTTCTTCAAAGTATCCCCCTTTTGCTTTCATTACTGCTTTGCACACTCTTGGCATTCTCTTGATGAGCTTCAAGAGGCAGTCACCGGAAATGGTTTTCCAACAGTCTTGAAGGAGTTCCCAGAGATGCTTAGCACTTGTTTTCCCTTTTGCCTTCACTCTGCGGTCCAGCTCACCCCAAACCATCTTGATTGGGTTCAGGTCTGGTGACTGTGGAGACCAGGTCATCTGGCGTAGCACCCCATCACTCTCCTTCTTAGTCACATAGCCCTTACACAGCCTGGAGGTGTGTTTGGGGTCATTGTCCTGTTGAAAAATAAATGATGGTACAACTAAACGCAAACCGGATGGAATAGCACGCCGCAGCAAGATGCTGTGGTAGCCATGCTGGTTCAGTATGCCTTCAATTTTGAATAAATCCCCAACAGTTTCACCAGCAAAGCCCCCCCACACCATCACACCTCCTCCTCCATGCTTCATGGTGGGAACCAGCCATGTAGAGTCCATCCATTCACCTTTACTACAAAGACACGGTGGTTGGATTCAAAGATCTCAAATTTGGACTCATCAGACCAAAGCACAGATCTCCACTGGTCTAATGTCCATTCCTTGTGTTCTTTTGCCCAAACAAGTCTCTTCTGCTTGTTGCCTGTCCTTAGCAGTGGTTTCCTAGCAGCTATTTTACCATGAAGGCTGCTGCACAGTTTCCTCTTAACAGTTGTTCTAGAGATGAGAAGGTGTGTCCAAACGTTTGGTCTGTACTGTATATATATATATACTAAATGTATGTATCTGGTATAGAAGGATCTATTCTGGGAGAATATTCATATACTAGGATAACCTCTTCTCTGTTCTTGCTATAAGGACATAATTAACCCCTTCACAACTGAGGACGTACCGGTACATCCTAAATCATAAAGGGGAGATCGCCGCTGGCTGCTGCAGTGAGCCGGCGGTGATCCCTGCACATGTCTGCTGATTTGAACAGTAGTCATGTGTTCCTTGCAAGCACGGGTGGATCTGCATTCCACCCATGCCTGTTAACCCCTTAAATCGCGCTGTCAATCGCCACAGCAGAGAACACACCTTTCCCAAAATTTAGAATCAATTAATCTGATCAGTAAACGGTGTAGCAGAAAAAAAAATTTCAAACGCCAAAATTGTGTTCTTTGGTTATCGCAAATTATGCACAAAATATAGCATCTGCGCAAAAATAGTACCATTAAAAGCTTCAGGTAGAGATGCCAAAAAATGTGATCACTAAGCCTGATATCCCAAAAAATGAGAACGCTACAGGTCACGGAATATGGCGCAAAAAGTGCACCAATGACTTAGGACAAATTTCTGAATTTTTATTAACTTAAATAAAAGTAAACCTATACATGATTGGTGTCTACGAACTCGTACCAACCTGAGGCATCACCTCAACACATCAGTTCTATCATATAGTGAACACGATGAATAAATATCCCCAAAATAATCGTGCAATTGCACTTTTTTTGCAATTTTTCTGCACTTGGAATTTGTTTGCCATTTTCCAGTACACTATATGGTAAAACTTATGGTTTCATTTAAAAGTACAACTCGTCCTGCAAAAAAACAAGCCCTTACATGGCAAGATTGACAGAAAAATAAAAAGGTTACGGTTCTCGGAAGAAAGGGGAGCAAAAAACAACAAAAAAATGGAAAATCGCCCGGGGGTAAATGGCATCGCACTCTTTACCATTTCTTCACGACCTCCGTACCTTGGTCATATAAGCGGAGCAGGAGTATACAGATATCAGTCTAATTGCCGGGAAGTCAGATGCTCCAGGTGGACTCTCTATAGACTCTTTGTAACATCGGCTTCTTAGATGTAATTTAATTGCAATGTTAATAAGGGAAAACAGTACTGACTTAAAATGAGCAAAAACTAAAGACTTGAGCAGAATAAAAAACAAAGAAAATAAACAGTAAAAAAAAGATAAAAAAGAAACAAATGAAAATAATAGTGAAGTAGAAAAACAAAATAGAAAAATATAAAATTAAAAATATATCATACATCGTAAAGTTCTTTTCTTAGATTATTCATTATCAGAGAGGAGCGCGCTACTCCATAATCACTCTCTACTAGCCAGAATAGAGACTTGGTGGATGGCTAGCTGTTCATTGACATGACCTGTAAGAGCACATTCTCTCTTTAAAGTTTACCTCTTGTTATTTCAGGTGATTTTTTTAGAATAGGCTGCTATGTTTGTGTATAAGACTAGAATATCGCTATTTCTGGCCACTACATGACTTGTATCCTGCATATTCACCAGTTTTCTGCCTTCTCTAATTTGTAGTTGTCTCTGAGCTAGTGGGGACTCCCATACACAGCGCACACAGACATGAGAGATTTCTGTTCTCTGGTCTATATGTAGCACATGATCGTAAGCAGCTCTGGCGCATGGAGGACATTAGATAGGAATACTGAGCAGTGTAGCTGTGAATCCAGTACTGCAGTTACACAACAATGCTTACAGCATGGAGGACAACATACACCAGTATGAGGGAATCCTCCTCTCCTGTCTCTATATATTAAATGTAATAATTTATGGTCTTGAAACAGCCAAAGTGAAATGCGCGTCGGGTGTTCTGTTGGTAAGGGTTTTTTTAGCATGTGACTGTGTTTTATACATATTTTGGCTGCTCATGGCTGCTCTATTTCTTTGAAAATTTTGATTTCTATCAGGATGTACTCTTTATTGTATCAGTTATGATCACTGTATTATTACTTTGATGTCACTTTATGACACTTTTTTATAATTATGATTATTCATCATCATCATCAATCATCATCCATCATCATTTTTGTACATCCAGATGTTTGTTGTTTTATTTATTGCCATTGCAGCAATAATATTACCAGCGATTTACCCAGGCATGTTTTGCCTATTCTGTCATTATCCACTGCTATACATCTGTTTTTATGATTGTTGTGGTATTTTCCAATAAAGATGATATATGTTTATTACTTACTGTTTTATTCTATAGGTTTATATGTTCAGAAGCAGGAGCCGCATGAAGGACATTATACAGCAGTATGAGGGAATCCTCCTCTCCTGTTTCTATATAGCACATGTTCAGAAGCAGCAGCAGCATGGAGGACATTATAGAGCAGCATGGAGGACATTATACAGCAGCATGGAGGACATTATACAGCAGCATGAAGGACATTATACAGCAGCATGGAGGACATTATAGAGCAGCATGGAGGACATTGTACAGCAGCATCGAGGACATTGTACAGCAGCATGGGGGACATTATACAGCAGCACGGAGGACATTGTACAGCAGCATGGATGACATTATACAGCAGCATGGAGGACATTGTACAGCAGCATGGAGGACATTGTACAGCAGCATGGAGGACATTGTACAGCAGCATGGAGGACATTGTACAGCAGCATGGAGGACATTGTACAGCAGCATGGAGGACATTGTACAGCAGTATGGAGGACATTGTACAGCAGCATGGAGGACATTGTACAGCAGCATGGGGGACATTATACAGCAGCATGGAGGACTTTATACAGCAGCATGGAGGACTTTATACAGCAGCATGGAGGACATTATACAGCAGCATGGAGGATATTGTACAGCAGCGTGGAGGACATTGTACAGCAGCGTGGAGGACATTGTACAGCAGCGTGGGGGACGTTATACAGCAGCATGGAGGACATTATACAGCAGCATGGAGGACATTGTACAGCAGCATGGAGGACATTGTACAGCAGCATGGGGGACATTGTACAGCAGCATGGAGGACATTGTACAGCAGCACGGAGGACATTGAACAGCAGCACGGAGGACATTGTACAGCAGCACGGAGGACATTTTACAGCAGCATGGAGGACATTATACAGCAGCACGGAGGACATTGTACAGCAGCATGAAAGACTTTATACAGCAGCATGGAGGACATTATACAGCACAATGGGGGACATTATACAGCAGCATGGGGGGACATTATACAGCAGCATGGGGAACATTATACAGCAGAATGGAGGACATTGTACAGCAGCATGGAGGACATTCTACTGCAGCACGGAGGACATTCTACTGCAGCACGGAGGACATTCTACTGCAGCACGGAGGACATTGTACAGCAGCATGGAGGACATTGTACAGCAGCATGGAGGACATTGTACAGCAGCATGGAGGACATTGTACAGCAGCATGAAGGACTTTATACAGCAGCATGGAGGACATTATACAGCACAATGGGGGGACATTATACAGCAGCATGGGGGGACATTATACAGCAGCATGGGGAACATTATACAGCAGAATGGAGGACATTGTACAGCAGCATGGAGAACATTATACAGCAGCATAGAGGACATTGTACAGCAACATGGAGGACATTATACAGCAGCATGGAGGACATTGTACTGCAGTACGGAGGACATTGTACTGCAGTACGGAGGACATTGTACAGCAGCATGGAGGACACTGTACTGCAGCACGGAGGACATTGTTCAGCAGCATGGAGGATATTATACAGCAGCATGGAGGACCTTATACAGCCACATGGAGGACCTTATACAGCAGCATGGAGGACGTTATACAGCAAAATTGAGCAGTGTATTTGTCAAAAGGGTGTGATAAAGACTTATTAGAAGCAGCAGCCGCATGGAGGACATTATACAGCAGTATGAGGGAGTCTTCTTCTCCTGTTTCTATATAACACATGTTCAGAAGCAGCAGCCACATGGAGAACATTTATGTGCAGCATGGAGGACATTATACAGATGTACTGAGCAGTTTTTGTTGCCAGGAGGGTGAGATAAAGACTTACTAGTGCCGCAGTAGGATCTGTCTGTGGCACTAGATGTTATTCGGCAGCTGTAATCTGATCCCTCAATGAGCTGCCAGTCTGTCTTGAGCAAGATGGATTTTAGTATAAATGATGAGTTCAGGATGCAGGGGGAGGAGATGAAGTGGCTCATAAATGGATAAAGAAGCTTGCATTTCTTATAAAATCTATTACAAAGATTCTTATATTCACCTGTATTATTCGTTTATGCAAAGATTGTTGAAATGACGGAGACTACATAACTGGGTATTCCAGCAAAGATCTCACAATGCCCTAGTACTGTACATATAGTGCTGGTAGAATATACATAACAGTGAGATGAACTGGCCGAGCAAATATCTAGTGCCTCAATCTAAACTCTTAAGAAATGTAATTAATCCAACCTTCCATGAGAAAGTTCCCGGAGATCATGGACTTGTCTGACGACACTTTAAGTCTTTCCATTATTCAACGCAGTTTAACAAGTATCCGAATCTTTCCTTAATTATATCTTCAATTTAAGCTTCCAACTTTTTTTCCGCTCGAGACTCATTCAAGGCTCAGGCAATCTCATTACAATGCCACCCTCTTAACAATGGCTTTCTCCAACCTTTGCTCCCATCTGTCTATATGAAAGGGGCAATGGTCGCCGCATGAAGCTCATCTAAAGCAAAGGAGCAATAGGTTGTCTTTGAATTAATTTATCCCCCAATTCTCTCATCTTCTGCACCGGCGAAATCAAACAAATGATGATGAATGATGAGTCTGTGTTCTGGTCCAGCACAATAAGCCGCATTCTGGAGGTCACCTCCTCGGCAAAAACAGAGAAGATTAAAGAGAATTGGACGCGGCTTGCAGAGACCTAAATTCAGATCACTATTTACGTAATTAATGGCACGGCGCACTGTACAATCTCCCCAGGTCCAGCCTGGCCCGCTAATAAGAAGAGCGAAGTATACAGACATCAGTGCCGGGACGTCACAAGCTGCAGGTGGACGCTACATCGACGACTGTCCCATCATAGACGACTGTCCCATCATAGACGACTGTCACATCATAGACGACTGTCACATCATAGACGACTGTCCCATCATAGACGACTGTCCCACCATAGACGACTGTCACATCATAGACGACTGTCCCATCATAGACGACTGTCCCACCATAGACGACTGTCACATCATAGACGACTGTCACATCATAGACGACTGTCACATCATAGACGACTGTCCCATCATAGACGACTGTCACATCATAGACGACTGTCACATCATAGACGACTGTCACATCCGTTGCCTAGAGGGAGTTTAATTCCAATGTAAAGAGGGAAAAGCAATGAAAAATAATTCACAAAAGAAAAGGAACAAGAATAATAAAAATATAAATAGATATTTATATACCATATTTTTCAAATTATAAGACACACGTTTCCTCCCCAAAATTTGGGGTTTTCTTGCTAATCTCTACCTGACGTCTGGTCCATTACCACAACAACAGGAGAAATGGATTCACAATCAGTTGCTTCATAACTGGACAGAAGGATTACATAGAAGTGGCAGTGACTTGGAGTTACATTGTGTTGTGTTCCCTTTTATTTATTTGAGCAGTGTGTATGTGTATATATATATATATATATATATATATATATATATATATATATATCTAATATATAAAGCTGAATGTGTGTGTGTGTGTGTGTGTGTGTGTGTGTGTCCGTATGTCCGGGATTGGCATCCGCACCATCGCAGCTACAGCCACAAAACTTTGCACACTCACACGTCTGGACCCCGAGAGCATCATAGGCTATGTTTCGAGGGGAAATTTTAACCCCACGCTTTACAGTTATTCACCAAAAAACCTGCCTCCATTAAAGCGAATGGAGCTGGGAGCCACAGTGTAGCCATAACTTCAGAAAAATGCGCAGCTACACCCTTATATGGAATGTTGGCGTGTCACAATGCAGCCAGGGAAAGAGACAGACACAGATAGGGAAAGAGGCAGACACAGACAGGGTAAGAAACAGACATAGACAGGGTAAGAGACAGACACAAAGAGACAGACACAGACAAAGAGACAGACTGACAGGGAAAGAGACAGACAGGGAAAGAGAGGGAAAGAGACAAACAGGGTAAGAGACAAAGACAGGTAAAGAGACAGACAAAGAGACAGACACGGAAAGAGGGAAAGAGACAAACAGGGAAAGAGAGGGAAAGAGAGGGAAAGACAGAGCGGGAAAGAGACAGACAGGGAAAGAGTTTGAGACAGACGGAGAAAGAAACAGGGACAGTCGGAGACAGACAGGGAAAGAGACAGACAGACAAACAGATAGAGAGAGAAACAGAGAGATATATATAGAGGGGGAGACAGACATTATAATTACATTTATATCTATTTGTTTTGTGGTTTTTGTGTGCAGAATACATTTTTGTTAATACATTCTATTTTGTTAACAGCAGTTATTGACCCGGGCGATTATATTTATAATATATATACACTGTATAAAGTAGCTACACTTTGTCTTTGGAGGACCTAATGCATTCACAGGAGACCACCTATTGTTTTCAATGTCAAAGTTGCAATACTTCTTTTTTCCTGCGGGGGAGCTGCAGCCAGATACTTATCAATGGATTCCACTATACATTACAGAGGAGTGTGTAAAGCTCATCAGATCCAGGTAGAGGAGGTGGATTCTTCCTGTTGACAGTGGGTTAAAGCAGATTAGATCAACAGCACAGTAATCCATTGAGACGGACATGAGGCTAACGACTTCTTAAGAAGTTTGAACCATTATCAAAAGAAAAGCAATTAGGGAGCGACTATAGCCGGAGCTGCGGACAGGAATGATAAGCGGATCCTTTGTTGCGTCGTCTCTTCTTTGTAATAGAGTATTTGTGCCGAGCTTCAGGATCAATAACTTTTCAGCACGTTCATCCTCTTAGTGTTTTTATTAGGTATTTAAGGAAATATTCTGGGTGATCCCTATGATGCTAGAGATACAGTGAGCCTTCCTCACCAGGAGTATCTATACACCAATGGGGTAAGCAATGGCAATTTTTGGAGATTCCATTGAACCTACTTGGAAAAGTTGTACAATGCTGGATCCCAAGTCTGTTATCTATGGCACTGTTAAACAACCACTTGGTCATATGGGGACCACTCAGGGGATATTTACCATAAAGATATCCAGTACAGTCCTGTATTAAAGGGGAACAGCCTAGGTGGGCTACATTCTTCTACAATAAATAGTGATGGGCGAATAGTAACTTTTCACGTTCGGATAATGTGTACCGATACTGTGTACTATTCCACAATTCGGCGTGGCAAGAAAAATGCTCGGGATCCCCATTGACTTGCATTAGGTTCCTTATTCCTGACGAATGCCGGAATACTTTGTTACAAATTATCCCAACATAAATAGTTACTATTTGTTGATAACTAATGATAAACTATGAAAACCAGCGCAGGGATTACATAAAATGGGAGCAAGCGATAAAATGAGAAATCCGACCACCGTGCCCTCTTGCTCCTGGTGGTTGGGTTATAGCTGTGATGGTTGGAGACTGTCACACATATTCTGGTTTTGCTGGAAACTGAACCACAAAAGTTTGAGTTAGCAAAAAGTGGGTGTCCATGACCATTTTGGAGTTGATTGGCCTAAAGAATACCTTGGCTTGTTTTTGGAATGTTCAGAAAGTTCTGATGGGACTTACAGAATGTTTGTTTGTTTTTAGAATGTTATCAAGCATAGAAAGTTCTGATGGGGCTTAAAGAATAACTTTGTTTGTTTGTTTATTTTTAGAATGTCGCCTAACATAGAAAGTTCTGACAACTTTTCATATCACTTTATTAAGTAATTAGCTGTACTCTCCGGCTTCGCCCGGGTTAATAACTGCTGTTAACAAAATAGAATGTATTAACAAAAACCACAAAACAAATAGATATAAATGTAATTATAATGTCTGTCTCCCCCTCTGTATATATCTCTCTCTCTCTTTGTCTGTCTCTTTGTCTGTCTGTCTCTTTCCCTGTCTATCTCTGACTGTCTCTGTCTCTTTCTCCGTCTGTCTCAATCTCTTTCCCTGTCTATCTATCTCTGTCACTTTCGCTGTCTGTCTCTTTCCCTCTCTTTCCCTGTCTGTCTCTTTCCCTCTTTCCCTGTGTCTGTCTCTTTGTCTGTCTCTTTACCTGTCTTTGTCTGTCTCTTACCCTGCCTGTCTCTTTCCCTCTCTTTCCCTGTCTGTCTGTTTCCCTGTGTCTGTTTCCCTGTGTCTGTCTCTTTGTCTGTCTCTTTACCTGTCTGTGTCTGTCTCTTAACCTGTCTCTCTTTTTCCCTCTCTTTCCCTGCCTGTCTCTTTCCCTGTCAGTCTGTCTCTTTGTCTGTGTCTGTCTCTTTGTGTCTGTCTCTTACCCTGTCTATGTCTGTTTCTTAGCCTGTCTGTGGCTGCCTCTTTCCCTGTCTGTGTCTGTCTCTTTCCCTGGCTGCATTGTGACACACCAACATTCCATATAACGGCGGGGCTGCACATTCTTCTGAAGTTCTGGCTGCACTGTGGCTCCCAGCTCCATTCGCTTTAATGGAGGCAGGGTTTTTGGTGAATAACTGTAAAGCGCGGGGTTAAAATTTCCCCTCAAAACATAGCCTATGACGCTCCTGGGGTCCAGAAGTGTGAGTGTGCAAAATTTTGTAGCTGCGACGGTGCAGATGCCAATCCCAGACATACACACATACATACATACATACATACATACATACATACACACATACACACATACATACACACATACATACATACACACATACACACATACATACACATACATACATTCAGCTTTATATATTAGATTTCAAGCAAAAAACAGAATAGGAGCATTAAAGGGCCATACATCATACTGTGAAAAAATGTGAAGACTCCGTGTCATAAGAGTAATAATAAATTTATTCCAAGATTACAACAACAAGGAGACAACATTGCAATTAATGAAAAAAGTGCATAGGTGCAGGAAAAATGGTTCCAGAAAAAGTTCCCAAACCATGGGCCCCTGCCATAATAGATACAGATCACTGGGTCAGCAGTTTAGAGTTCAATTCATTATAAATACATAAATATATTGCCGCTTACCCATCAGAGAAAAAGTGCAACAGTGCTGGGCAAATGCCCAGGCAGGGGTCCAGTGCAGAAGAAGGAAGCCCCAACGCGTTTCGCTGCGTTAGCTTCTTTGGGGGGCACTGTGATATGTATCTATTATGGCGGGGGCCCATGGTTTGGGAACTTTTTCTGGAACAATTTTTCCTGCACCTATGCACTTTTTTCATTAATTGCAATGTTGTCTCCTTGTTGTTGTAATCTTGGAATAAATTTATTATTACTCTTATCACAAGGAGTCTTCACATTTTTTCTCAGTATGATGTATGGCCCTTTAACGCTCCTATTCTGTTTTTTGCTTGATATGTACTTTTGGAGTGGCCTAAAAAAATCTATATTTACCCCATCTGTTACCCTAAAATTCTGTATTATTATATATTAGATTTGTCTTCATTCTGATAAAAAATACAAACCCCGACTCTTCTCCATTTACCTGCTATCAGATGCGTTGATATCAGCAGAATGTACTCACTTGGAGGACAGATGATGGCAGTGATGGGTCAGCTCAGCACTTGTCTTCTCCTATGCTGTATCAGAACAATCTCCCGCACCAGCGTCTCCCCAGAGTTAGGCTTTGTTCACACTTTGTGTTTCTTTGCATTTTAATGCAAATTAAAAGCTGCTTTTAGACTATGTTCAGACAGGGAATTTTTGCTGCGTTTTTTTTTTTGTTTTGCATGTTTTTTCATTGGTTTTATGCACTTGTCTGCTAATAAAAAGCTGTTTTTTACAGTACCAGCAAAACCTATGAAACTTCATAGATCTCCTACACACACACACACACACACACACACACACACTTCTCTTTTTTTTTCTTGACTGAATTGGAAAACTGCTGCATTTTTCAAAGAAGCAGCATGGAATTCTATCAGTGTTTTTGCTGCTTTTTTTCTCCATTAAAAGCCGAGAGTGAAAAAACACAGCTGCGTTTTTTGCTGCGTTTTTGATGCTTTTCTTGTGAATGAAACTAAGTTTATTTAAACATGTCCTGTAGATAAATGACATACCAAAAATGCAGCAAAAAACAAGGCAAAAACAGCACAAAGAAACGCAGCAAAAACATAGCAAAAACCGCAGCAAAAACATAGCAAAAAAAATTGTGGCAAAAACAGCAGAAAAAACTCAGGAAAAATGCAGCAAAAAAACATGGCAAAATAACACAAAAAACTCAGCAAAAAAAGCAGAAAAATTGACAAAAACAGCACAAAAATGCAGCAAAAAAATGGCAAATACAGGACAAAAAAATAGGCAAAAACATAGCAATAAAATAGCAAAAACTCAGCAAAAAATGCAGTAAAAACACAGCAAAAACATAGCAAAGAGCACAAAATACTTTGCAAGAAAACATGACAAAGCAGCACAAAATACGCACCAAACATGACCAAAAATGCAGCAAAAAAACAGCAACAACACAGCAAAAAAATGGCAAAACAGCACAAAGAAAGCAACAAAGAATATGGCAAAAATGGCACAAAAAATACAGCAAAAAAGTAGCAAAGACACAGCAAAAAAATGGCCCAAACACAGCAAAAAACATTGCAAAAATGGCACACAAAAAAGTTTTTTAGTGCCAAGAGATCAGATTTTGCTCCAGAAAAAAAATCAGCATAAATTCTCTGTGTGGACATAGCCTAACAGTATCAGCAAAAGCTGTGAAATTTCAGAAATCTGCTCCAATTTGCTTTATTTTTCCTGACTTTTTTGGAAAACTGCTGTGTTTTTATTCTTTTAACTTTTTGAAGCTGTTTTTCACCTTAGAAAACAATAAGGAAGTACAAAAACGCAACAATGAAATTTTGATGAATAAAACTAACTTTATTAAACATGTTATATAAACAAATGTCACATATAATCTGCAGCAAAAAAAGCATTAAACAAATGCAGCAAAACTTCCTTTTTTCTAGGAAGGCCCTTCTTTTTTTGCTGCAAGAGAGCAGGTTCTATGTGAGTATCAGACACTGATTGGAGCTGCACATATCGCCCTCTAGTGGTGACAACTGGCAGCAAAATTTTTTTACCAGTACAAAGAGTGAACGAAAAAATTGGATCATGCAAAAAAAGCTGCTATACTGAAAGTGACAGGTTATCCTTTTTTATATTTAATCCCCATAAATAAACTTTGCCAGGAGCCATCATGCCTGAAATAGGTAACTCCGATATGGATGGAAAATGTGAAATAAAATCTGACATTGTGATCTTGTGATGTGGTACGCATCAATGAATATCCTGAAAAAAGACACAAAATAAAGCCCAGGGCTACAATTAAGACGTTTATTTACTGCATTATCCCAGCTGCGGGGTTCATCCAAATGATCTATTCCATGAAGTGCGGCTTCACCATCTCCAAGACAAAGAAAACCGCCAACTACGCGTGCCAAGGTTCCTTCCCCACCGCTCTGCCACACAACAACAAAACCTATTGTGAAGTTTTGCTTGTAACAAGAAAAAAGAAACGTTGTGACACGGAATAATCCTCGGGAAAAGAAGTGCGCTGATAAGACAGCGGCGGAGGGAGAATTCCACTAAGAATTGCACCACGTGACCGGACGGGAGCAGCACAATCTCTGCTCCCAATGTTTCATCTTACACCATAAATAGAACATGGCCCGGGCATTCCTGTACATTAATATTGCTGCTGTTATTTTTATTTACAATTTACAATATTTTATTTTTTGCATCAAAACACATGACATATCTGAGAAAGTGAGAGGAGCTCAGTAGCCTGATTACTAATACTGATATATTCCAACATTAAGGCCCTGGGTTCATCACTAGTTACCAGTACTGAGCACCTGAGCATGGTAGTGCCCGCTCATCACTAGTTATCAGTACTGAGCACCCGAGCATGGTAGTGCCCGCTCATCACTAGTTACGAGTACTGAGCACCCGAGCATGGTAGTGCCCGCTCATCACTAGTTACCAGTACTGAGCACCTGAGCATGGTAGTGCCCGCTCATCACTAGTTACCAGTACTGAGCACCTGAGCATGGTAGTGCCCGCTCATCACTAGTTACCAGTACTGAGCACCCGAGCATGGTAGTGCCCGCTCATCACTAGTTACCAGTACAGAGCCCCCGAGCATGGTAGTGTCCGCTCATCACTAGTTACGAGTACTGAGCACCTGAGCATGGTAGTGCCCGCTCATCACTAGTTATCAGTACAGAGCACCTGAGCATGGTAGTGTCCGCTCATCACTAGTTACCAGTACTGAGCACCCGAGCATGGTAGTGCCCGCTCATCACTAGTTACCAGTACTGAGCACCCGAGCATGGTAGTGCCCGCTCATCACTAGTTACTAGTACTGAGCACCCAAGCATGGTAGTGCCCGCCCATCACTAGTTACCAGTACTGAGCACCCGAGCATGGTAGTGTCCGCTCATCACTAGTTACCAGCACTGAGCACCCGAGCATGGTAGTGCCCACTCATCACTAGTTACCATTACTGAGCCCCCGAGCATGGTAGTGCCCGCTCATCACTAGTTACCAGTACTGAGCACCTGAGCATGGTAGTGCCCGCTCATCATTACCAGTACTGAGCACCCGAGCATGGTAGTGCCCGCTCATCACTAGTTACCAGTACTGAGCACCCGAGCATGGTAGTGCCCGCTCATCACTAGTTACCAGTACTGAGCACCTGAGCATGGTAGTGCCCGCTCATCACTAGTTACCAGTACAGAGCACCCGAGCATGGTAGTGCCCGCTCATCACTAGTTACCAGTACCGAGCACCCGAGCATGGTAGAGCCCGCTCATCACTAGTTACCAGTACAGAGCACCCGAGCATGGTAGTGCCCACTCATCACTAGTTACCAGTACTGAGCACCCGAGCATGGTAGTGTCCGCTCATCATTAGTTACCAGTACTGAGCACCCGAGCATGGTAGTGCCCGCCCATCACTAGTTACCAGTACTGAGCACCCGAGCATGGTAGTGCCCACTCATCACTAGTTACCAGTACTGAGCACCCAAGCATGGTAGTGCCCGCTCATCAATAAGCGATTAGACGATCATAGGTGCCAATCCTATAAGGCTACTTAAAAGATAAAGTAAAATAAAATATGTTTTTAAAATTTTTGCCTCTTTGATGAAGGGGATGAATAAACGTAAATGTAAAAAAGGAAAATTGGCATCGGATTCGAGGGGTTAAAGGGGTTTTTCGTGGTATAGGTGTTAAGTTACTGATTGCTTGGACTCCCAGAGATCCAGAGATCTGGGCTTTATAGAGATTCATCTGCTTGAATGTTACATCCATGTCTGAATTCGCCCCTACTACCTTTACCTCCTCCACCAGGCAGCACCACACTCAATGGATGGCGCTAGGTAAAGCAAGTGCCATCCAGTTAAGCATTAGAATAGCCCATTTGCTGGTACTTGTGGTGTCACTCGGTCAGGGAGCTTATGGGTTACTGCATAGTTGTAATCCTGAGCTCTCTGCTGAGAGTCTTGGTAGGGACCACACCCTACTTAAGCCCCCAGCAGTTGGGTAGAAGCTGTAATCTGCTGGGTAGGGCAGCTTTGCTGCATGAGTCCACAGTTTCTAGTCACTGATTTTGGACTCTTTTGAGTTCCCGTCTGTCTGACTATTTTGGCTCGGACTCCGTCCTCCTGGCATCGATCTGAGCATTTTCCACCTTCGTGACTTGAGATTCTGCACTGACTTATCCATGACTACAAAGTTCCTTTTCCATCAACCAGTCCATGGATGTAACTCAGGGGCCCTGCAGAAGCCCGGATCCCTGAATAGAGATTAGAGGGTGAAAGCCAGCGTTCCCCTGGGATCTGCTAAGCGAGGTGGCTTGAGCAAAGTTTCTCCATGGATTAAGATCTACTGGGCCACCACAAAAACAGCTTTGCTTTACAATATAACTGGTCCAAAATTTATGGACCACTTCCTCCAAGCAGTTGTTGATTTAAAGCAAGACTGGCCCCATAGGTCCAGGATTGTGAAGAGCAGATGCAACATCAAGCCGCTAAGGTACAAGCCACCGCTACACCTCCCCAGACTCAAGGTTAACCTGTCTGACCAATAATCAGGGAACCATAAAAATGGTCATCTCTTGTACTTCAGGCGATGGCCACGTCTGTCTGGTCCTGAGTCAGTGTATTGGACTCCTCTTCTACTAGCAGCAGGACAACCCCTAGGTTGGGTCATCTCCCTATCTCCTGAGGTTCCCGAAAGGGCAAAAGTGGACTCTTTCTTTGTGGTCCTCATGCTTTTGTATAACAACCTTGATTGTTTAGCAGTGGACAAAATAAAATATGACTCTGTATACCAGTTGGGTATTGTGCTGAGATTTGGCGCTTGGCCATGGACCCTGCAGAAGGACCCAACACTTTGTCAAGAGTTTCATACAAAGACTTTCTTACCAAATCAAGGTAACGTTTTCTCTTGACTTGACGACATCCTTGACAATTTGACTTGTGAATGCAGACCGGAACGCACCGGTGATTGCCCCTCCACAAAAAACCTATCTACCTATTACCATTACTGAGGAGCCCTGCAGACTGTGGGGACTCACATCAACAACAAGAGGTCAATCCATGAAGAAAACGGATATTTCTTGCTACTGTGGAGAGTCTGGACGTCAGATGCCTCCTGCCCAAGACAACCGCCACCGGAAAGATGCCAGCACCTAGGCGGGTACGAGGGTGGCCACCTGAGCGCACAGCTATTTCCCTATGAGGTTTTTATTGGTTTTGGTTCTGCTGCTAATTTTTGTTGATGTCAAAATGGCAAAATATCTTGGTTTATTGTTTCTAAAATTGTGAGAGTCGCTGCAAGTGATGATGCTCCTCCTCTCACCTGGGGAGCGGTGAAGGTATCCAAAAGAACAAGGAAAAATTCCTGTACTAACAAAAAGCAGACAGCTGCACTCTGCAGTGCTAAGATATGTGGAACGATGAATATGGGAATATAGACATTCATCACTGCTATGAAAAACATGCAAAATTGAGATACTTAGGACACAAAATGGCCAGACCTTATGTGAGCCCCACAGCCAGCAGCAAGGTGGCCTTTTTTTGTTGGGTCCCTATCAAACTAATGCTTCTCTTTGCTCAAGTACCCAAGTATAATGGGAGTCAATGGGGAACTCAAGCATGTTTCCGGATAAGTTCCCAGAAAAATGTTTGAGTTCCGCATTGTCTTCTTTTATATCCAGGTGCTCGAGCGTGGTGGTGCCTGCTCATCCCTAATCATTATCTATCGGACTGCTTGAATTATACAGCTCTCAGCCATTTCCAGCAGGCTCCTAGATAATGAATAGAGTGAAGATGAGTATTTTTCTTGACCTCTACTCTATTCAGACAGAGCTCTGGAGAGCTGCGAAGTTGAACTTCAATTTTGCAAAACCTCTTTAATATTAACCTCGTAGATCAATTTAAGACTGTCCTTCCTTCCCTGGTAGTAGATGAAATGTGCTTGTCCCCCGGGTGAAAGCTGCTGTCGTGCAGTGTTCGTGCAGTGTTCGGCGTTGGGTGTCATGGCAGCAGCAGACTTTGTTCACACTGCAGAGTCCGATAAACAGCCTGGGTTCCAAAAAGTTGCACAGCCTGTCTTGGGCATTGGCTGGTTCTGACTTCACTGCTCACCAGTACAGCAGGAGTTAATTCCTGCTGGCTTGTGACTATGGGTGGCTGATCAGCAGCTGCCCTCACCGTTTATAAGGTTCTGGTTTCTGGGGATGACTGCCGGATATAGCTTCTGCTTCCTTGGTTCCTGTGGTTATCCAGTTCTGTGGTGATCTACAAGTATGGTGTGAGTCCTCCAGTTGTGCATTCATTTCCCACCCCTTTTGCATTACTCCCCAGTTCACATACTGTCCCTTCTTTGTGTTTGTGTGGAGTGTGCATGAGGTTTCAATTACCCTTGTCTGTGCCTATTTGGGGGGTTTTCATTACTGGGATTCTGGCTCGCTCCCTGGGTGGAGGGGAGTAGTGCCAGGGCTCGGGCAGGAGACAGGGTCATGCTGGGGGCTCAAACCTGGCTACCATCAAGTCTACCTTCGAGATAAGGGTCAGCTTAGGAGCCCCCTTTCCAGCTGCAGGTAGATACAAACTAATCTTACAACTTTATAACATTGGACAGGGGTCTGTACCTCTATGGTGCAGATTCATTATACCCCTTCCTTCTAATTCTCTCTTATTTGGGTATTTCTTGGCCGATCGGTCCGTCCTCCTATGGCGAGTATGATGGCGGCTGAGCTACACGACTATGAAGGGGGCGGCAGACGTATGAGCTTATGATGAAGGCTGCCGTCAATGGATGGTTAATTTCATCGATATTGCTCAGTGTTGACATACGATTTTATAAGCTGTGATGGAGGAAACGTTCCCTGTATAAGTAAATGAGAAGATGGATCAATTCCGTGTTATGTGCTTAGGCCATGGGGCTGTCATTGATCCGTTAGCATATTGTTCTGGGATTGTAATCAGCGTTCCCAGGCTTCACGCCTGTAACTGAGAGGCCTCGGAAAGACCACGTCTGAGAAGTAGATTATTCCATACTACGGATTGTGGTTCTCCCTTCAATACCCTGATTAGGAAAGATAAGCCTCATTATGTATAGCTGCAATAAATCTCTGAAAGTAAAGATTAATAGGAAAAATAGCGACATGAAGAATGAATATATATATATATATATATATATATATATATATATATAAAAAATGAATATATATAAATTATATATATATATATATATGTGTGTATGTGTATATATGTATATATATATATATATATATATATATATATACGGTGTGTGCGTGTATATATATATATATATATATATATATATATATATATATATATATACGGTGTGTGTATATATATATATATATATAATGCCTAAAAACGCATAACAGCAATATTATAATAAGAAACATTATACATAATAATAGAAATAATACAGAGTAACAAAGAACACATAGTCCACAATGAAAAATGATAAAAATAGCAAAAAGTGGAAACATGAGTCACAAATAATACTAATAATAAGACACAAATGCAAAATACAAGTTTTATAATTATATATGTAACTATTATTAATAGTAATAAAAATTATATACATAATCATTATATAACCTGTATTTTGCATTTGTGTCTTATTATTATTATATAAAATACAAACATACCACACCCCCAGTACTAATACTAGAATAATAAAATAAAATAGAAAAAATTGAGAGTATATCTGCCCCATACAGGATCATGTGCCGTGTCTGCTCCGTCCATTGCACCTTCTCCCGACCCCCGTCCATTGCACCTTCTCCCGACCCCCGTACATTGCACCTTCTCCCGACCCCCGTCCATTGCATCTTCTCCCGACCCCCGTACATTACACCTTCTCCCGACCCCCGTCCATTGCACCTTCTCCCGACCCCCGTCCATTGCACCTTCTCCCGACCCCGTCCATTGCACCTTCTCCCGACCCCCGTCCATTGCACCTTCTCCCGACCCCCGTCCATTGCACCTTCTCCCGACCCCCGTCCATTGCACCTTCTCCTGCCTCCGTCTATTACACCTTCTCCTGATCCCCGTCCATTACACCTTCTCCTGACCCCCGTCCATTACACCTTCTCCTGACCCCCGTCCATTACACCTTCTCCCGACCCCCATCCATTACACCTTCTCCCAACCCCCGTCCATTACATCTTCTCCCGACCCCCGTCCATTACACCTTCTCCCGACCCCCGTCCATTACACCTTCTCCTGACCCCCGTCCATTACACCTTCTCCCGACCCCCATCCATTACACCTTCTCCCAACCCCCATCCATTACATCTTCTCCTGACCCCCGTCCATTACACCTTCTCCTGACCCCCGTCCATTACACCTTCTCCCGACCCCCATCCATTACACCTTCTCCCAACCCCCATCCATTACATCTTCTCCCGACCCCCGTCCATTGCACCTTCTCCCGACCCCCGTCCATTACACCTTCTCCCGACCCCCGTCCATTGCACCTTCTCCTGACCCCCGTACATTGCACCTTCTCCCGACCCCCGTCCATTACATCTTCTCCCGACCCCCGTCCATTACACCTTCTCCTGACCACCAGACATTGCACCTTCTCCCGATCCCCGTCTATTACACCTTCTCCCGACCCCTGTACATTACACCTTCTCCCGACCCCGTCCATTACACCTTCTCCCGACCCCCGTCCATTACATCTTCTCCCGATCCCCGTTCATTGCACCTTCTCCTGACCCCCGTACATTACACCTTCTCCCGACACCCGTCCATTGCACCTTCTCCCGACCCCCGTCCATTGCACCTTCTCCCGACCCCGTCCATTGCACCTTCTCCCGACCCCGTCCATTGCACCTTCTCCCGACCCCCGTCCATTGCACCTTCTCCCGACCCCCGTCCATTGCACCTTCTCCCGACCCCCGTCCATTGCACCTTCTCCTGCCTCCGTCTATTACACCTTCTCCTGATCCCCGTCCATTACACCTTCTCCTGACCCCCGTCCATTACACCTTCTCCCAACCCCCGTCCATTACACCTTCTCCTGACCCCCGTCCATTACACCTTCTCTCGACCCCCGTCCATTACACCTTCTCCCGACCCCCGTTCATTACATCTTCTCCCGACCCCCGTCCATTACACCTTCTCCCGACCCCCGTCCATTGCACCTTCTCCCGACCCCCGTCCATTACACCTTCTTCCGACCCCCGTCCATTGCACCTTCTCCTGACCCCCGTACATTGCACCTTCTCCCGACCCCCGTCCATTACACCTTCTCCTGACCCCCAGACATTGCACCTTCTCCCGATCCCCGTCCATTACACTTTCTCCCGACCCCCGTCCATTACATCTTCTCCCGATCCCCGTTCATTGCACCTTCTCCTGACCCCCGTACATTACACCTTCTCCTGACCCCCAGTCATTGCACCTTCTCCTGACCCCCGTACATTACACCTTCTGCCGACCCCGTCCATTGCACCTTCTGCCGACCCAGTCCATTGCACCTTCTCCCGACCCCCGTACATTGCACCTTCTCCTCACCCCCGTACATTACACTTTCTCCTGACCCCCTTACATTACACTTTCTCCTGACCCCCTTACATTGCACCTTCTCCTGACCCCCGTACATTACACCTTCTCCCGACCCCCGTACATTACACCTTCTCCCGACCCCGTCCATTACACCTTCTCCCAACCCCCGTCCATTACATCTTCTCCCGATCCCCGTTCATTGCACCTTCTCCTGACCCCCGTACATTACACCTTCTCCCGACCCCCGTCCATTGCACCTTCTCCCGACCCCCGTCCATTGCACCTTCCCCCGACCCCGTCCATTGCACCTTCTCCCGACCCCCGTCCATTGCACCTTCTCCCGACCCCCGTCCATTGCACCTTCTCCAGACCCCCGTCCATTGCACCTTCTCCTGCCTCCGTCTATTACACCTTCTCCTGATCCCCGTCCATTACACCTTCTCCTGACCCCCGTCCATTACACCTTCTCCCGACCCCCGTCCATTACACCTTCTCCTGACCCCCGTCCATTACACCTTCTCCCAACCCCCGTCCATTACACCTTCTCCTGACCCCCGTCCATTACACCTTCTGCCGACCCCGTCCATTACACCTTCTCCCGACCCCCGTACATTACACCTTCTCCCGACCCCCGTCCATTACATCTTCTCCCGATCCCCGTACATTGCACCTTCTCCTGACCCCCAGTCATTGCACCTTCTCCTGACCCCCGTCCATTGCACCTTCTGCCGACCCAGTCCATTGCACCTTCTCCTGACCCCCGTACATTGCACCTTCTCCTCACCCCGTCCATCCGGGGAGACGAGCTAATATCAGCAATTACATTTTGGACTTTCATGTGACGAACGTCTTAGAAAACTGAAAGCTTAGAAGGACTTTGAAAATCTGAGATTTACCTGAGCTGCCATGGATTTGGAGTCATTGCAGCCGGATTATGCAGGATCGGTACTTATGTGGGCGAATGTGACGAAAGGTCATGTAGAAAGCTGGGGAAAGGAAGAATGAAAAAATGCAAAAAAAACCTAAAATAAACTTGTTTCTTATTATAAATATAAAATAAAACATAAAGGACTGGATTCTATGGGGAATGCAGACAGCTGTGCACTGTTCACTACCTGCTACTTTGCTACTTTGTTACTTTATTACCTATGCTTTTTGCTTCTTTTTATTTGTGTCTTATTCAGTGGGAATAAAATGGAGGAAGCGATGAGTACAAGCAGGGCACAAACACTTAAAAATTGCAAAACTGGGCACAAGAACTGTTTGTACTAGCTGATAATGTTAGTGTTTGTGTGACGCCCTGGCCTATCAGATCGTCACAGGGTATTGTGCAATCTGCCCTTCTGTGCAATATCCGCCTCCTCCTTGGTTAGGGGTCCCTGACCTTTGGTGTTGCTAAGAACAAGCTAATCACTCTGCACCACACCCACCAGACACACCAGTGGGCGGCCTGAGTGGAATAGGGTCGCCCACTTGGGGGGTTGGTTAAGGGGAGGTCAGGAGTCAGTCAATGTGTGAAGTAGCTCTCACAGCAAGAGGAGGTCAGGAGCTGGGCTCCTTGGAACTACTAGGTAGCAGAGGGTGGTCTGGACCTAGAGGAGATAAACCCCCGGTCGCTGGGGATCGTGACAAGGGGCACGACATTGTCGTGGAGGACAGCCGGCGGCCTTGTACCATCACCGGGCAGGGGCCAGGGCACGACGGGGTACGTGGACCCTAGGTCAGGGAGTAGCTTCAGGCAACCTGACAATTTACCCGATGAGGACGGAGCCTTCAAGATCCGTTCTCCACCCGCTCCAAAATCGGGGTACTAGTGCAACGAGGGGGATAGGACTTTCCACACTTACAGTCCAGAAAATCCCAAGCGTGAACCCTGAGAGCAAGCTCGCTCAGCCACACTGGGGAGTGGGACCCGATTTAGTTCCAGACTAAAGGGACCAACTAGAAGACAAGGTGCCACAGAAAAAGGTCACAGACCAACAGGCAACACCAGCAGAAACGGGACCCAGGCGTGCTCCCCCCTCAGCGGCAGCGGTGTGCAGAACTTTGGTTTACTACAGTTGTCGGTGTCAGTGTTATTGGACTGAGTGAGTGCGCAAGTGACCCTTACCGTCCCAACGGCACCTCCCCGTCACCATCACCGAGTCCCCGGGGCATCTCCCCTACCCGTGGAGGGGTTAAACACCTGGCTGCCCACACCATCGCCACCGGGTACTCCCAATCGCAACGGTGGTACTTCATCTTACCACGCACCCCGGGTAGCGTCACAAACTTTCCACACCATCCCCTGTACATAACCCCCCTTTGTTCGAGGATCCGTACGACCCCGGGTCCGGAGCCCTCTCCAGCCACTCCGGATCCGAGCAGCCCGGCTGCTGACTCGAGGGCGACACATTTGCAGCATGTACAGCTCACACCTCATGCTAGAAATTGTATCAGCTGCATGAGGGGTCTTTTGCCCTTCCTTATGAAAGCACATTGTCTCTAACATAGCTGTCATTTTAGGTGACGGTTTCGAATAAGCTGTTATATACTAATGAGGAATAACAATTTCTGCCAATAATATGATGAGTATCAATCATTTTTTACCAGTTTTACCTCTGCAGGCCCTATCTCAAATTTTTTGTTGTCTCTGAGCTGGTGGAAGGAAACTAGCTTCTATGATGTCTCCCCCCCCATACACAGCACACCCAGGCAGGAGGGATTTCTTCTCTACAGTCTCTATGAATCACATAGAATCACATATGTAGAGGCAACATGGAGGACAGTGTACAGTACTGAGCAGTGTATCTGTGAATCCAGCACAAAAGTGAGATAAGACACTTACTAGAAAGCATCATCATTGTGTGCAAACCTCTCAACTTCACATTCCTATCGACACTCTTAAATTTATGTAGGAGTCTGTGGGGGCTCATATTGTATATAGGGGCTATGTCAGGCTCAAACTGCATATAGGGGGGCTATATGAGGGCTCATACTGTATATAGGAGGCTGTGGGGGGCTCATATTGTATGTAGCAAGATGAGTAGGGCTTTTGCTGTATATAAGGGGCTTTGAGGGGGTTCATACTGTATATGGAAAGGATATATGGGGGATCACACTATAGAGACTATATGGGGACTCCTACTGTATATCGGAGGCTGTGTGGTTGCTCATACTGTATGTAGCGGGATGACTAGGGTTTTTGCTCTATAAAAGGGGCTATGAGGGGGGCACATACTGTATATGGAGGGGATATATGGGGGATCACACTATATATAGGGGCTAAGTGGGGGCCTCTAGAACAACTGTTAAGAGGAGACTTTGTGCAGCAGCCTTCATGGTAAAATAGCTGCTAGGAAACCTCTGCTAAGGACAGGCAACAATCAGAAGAGACTTGTTTGGAGTAAAGAACACAAGGAATGGACATTAGACCAGTGGAAATCTGTGCTTTGGTCTGATGAGTCCTAATTTGAGATCTTTGGATCCAACCATCGTGTCTTTGTAGAAAAGGTGAACGGATGGACTCTACATGGCTGGTTCCCACCGTGAAGCATGGAGGAGGAGGTGTGATGGTGTGGGGGGGCTTTGCTGGTGACACTGTTGGGGATTTATTCATAATTGAAGGCATACTGAACCAGCATGGCTGCCACAGCATCTTGCAGCGGCGTGCTATTCCACCCGGTTTGCGTTTAGTTGGACCATCATTTATTTTTCAACAGGACATTGACCCCAAACACACCTCCAGGCTGTGTAAGGGCTATTTGACTACAAAGGAGAGTGATGGGGTGCTACGCCAGATGACCTGGCCTCCACAGTCACCAGACCTGAACCCAATCGAGATGGTTTGTGGCAAGCTGGACCGCAGAGTGAAGGCAAAAGGGCCAACAAGTGCTAAGCATCTCCGGGAACTCCTTCAAGACTGTGGAAAACCATTTCTGGTGACTACCTCTTGAAGCTCATCAAGAGAATGCCAAGAGCGTGCAAAGCAGTAATCAAAGCAAAAGGCGGCTACTGTGAAGAACCTAGAATATGAGACATATTTTCAGTTGTTTCACACTTTTTTGTTAAGTATTTTATTCCACATGTGGTAATTCATAGTTTTGATGCCTTCAATGTGAATCTACAATTTTCAGAGTCATGAAAATAAAGAAAACTCTTTGAATGACAAGGTGTGTCCAAACGTTTGGTAAGTACTGTATATATTTATGAGGTGTTATGCGGGGGCTCATACTGTATATAGGGGGTTATGTGGGGGCTCATTTTGTATTTAGGGGATGTCAGCATACTTAATTCCGCTCAATATTAACTGATATATTTATTCTTAATTTAAAATAGTAATAATTTAATAATTTTAATTAATATGTTAATATTGAGTAGAATTGTTTCTGCCTCCACACCAGTCACGGTCTCTCATGGGACCCCTCCGGAAAATGTATTGCCCCCCCCCCCCCCCCGCCCGCTTTACAGGATCGCCAGGTTCTGTACTATGCATTTGGATGATGCTGTTTCTGGTTTCCACTCCATCCCCATTCAGAACACAATTGAGCTGCAGTACCAATCCCCACCACCTGTAATTGCATGGCGCTGTTGAGATCCTTCAGGTTCTCTGCTCCTAATGACTTGGAGAAAGTTTCTTGTGATACTAATGAAGTCCTTGGGTGCGGACACTTCATACATGAGTGATACCTGCACGTCCTCATCGCCTCTAATAGAATTACTTACACAATTATTAATATCATTATCAGGAAATAAGAAGCTGCGGATTCACCACATACGTTCGGCTTAATGGAATTCTAATTAAACCAAGTTTACAAAGCAAACAAATAATTTCAATTTGTTACAGTTAATTAAATTCAAAAACACATGAGCATCAATAGTGAGATCTGCTGCGAAGAATCCGATCCCCGGAGTGACGGAGACACTTTCTGTTCCTCTGCGAAAGTCAGAAAACAGCTGAAACCCGAGCGGCTTATTAAGAGGTTTAATTTGCTGTGACAATGTATCTGCGGGCTCCGAACCCGAGCCCAAATCTCCATATGGGAACTACTAGTGTTTGTGGACCTCGTATCATCAGGTCACTGTGCACCAATCATTATTCTCTGTCTTCACCGAATGTGATTGATCTGACGTCGGCAGATGTATACAATTGTCACTGCACATTCTAAACATATATATATATATATATATATATATATAGCAGAGCCGTCCAACAATACACCGTATACAAGGCATATCCTGTATATAATTATATATGTACAGCTGGTGTAACCCGGGCATTTCCTCTATATAATTATACAGTCATATGAAAAAGTTTGGGCACCCCTATTAATGTTAACCTATTTTCTTTATAACAATTTGGGTTTTGCTATTTCAGTTTCATATATCTAATAACTGATGGACTGAGTAATATTTCTGGATGAAATGAGGTTTATTGTACTAACAGAAAATGTGCAATTCGCATTTAAACAAAATTTGACCGGTGCAAAAGTATGGGCACCCTTATCAATTTCTTGATTTGAACACCCCTAACTACTTTTTACTGACTTACTAAAGCACTAAATTGGTTTTGTAACCTCATTGAGCTTTGAACTTCATAGGCAGGTGTATCCAATCATGAGAAAAGGTGTTTAAGGTGGCCACTTGCAAGTTGTTCTCCTATTTGAATCTCCTATGAAGAGTGGCATCATGGGCTCCTCAAAACAACTCTCAAATGATCTGAAGACAAAGATTATTCAACATAGTTGTTCAGGGGAAGGTACAAAAAGTTGTCTCAGAGATTTAAACTGTCAGTTTCCACTGTGAGGAACATAGTAAGGAAATGGAAGAACACAGGTACAGTTCTTGTTAAGCCCAGAAGTGGCAGGCCAAGAAAAATATCAGAAAGGCAGAGAAGAAGAATGGTGAGAACAGTCAAGGACAATCCACAGACCACCTCCAAAGACCTGCAGCATCATCTTGCTGCAGATGGTGTCAATGTGCATCGGTCAACAATACAGTGCACGTTGCACAAGGAGAAGCTGTATGGGAGAGTGATGCGAAAGAAGCCGTTTCTGCAAGCACGCCACAAACAGAGTCGCCTGAGGTATGCAAAAGCACATTTGGACAAGCCAGTTACATTTTGGAAGAAGGTCCTGTGGACTGATGAAACAAAGATTGAGTTGTTTGGTCATACAAAAAGGCGTTATGCATGGAGGCAAAAAACACGGCATTCCAAGAAAAGCACTTGCTACCCACAGTAACATTTGGTGGGGTTCCATCATGCTTTGGGGCTGTGTGGCCAATGCCGGCACCGGGAATCTTGTTAAAGTTGAGGGTCGCATGGATTCAACTCAGTATCAGCAGATTCTTGACAATAATGTGCAAGAATCAGTGACGAAGTTGAAGTTACGCAGGGAATGGATATTTCAGCAAGACAATGATCCAAAACACCGCTCCAAATCTACTCAGGCATTCATGCAGAGGAACAATTACAATGTTCTGGAATGGCCATCCCAGTCCCCAGACCTGAATATCATTGAACATCTGTGGGATGATGTGAAGCGGCTGTCCATGCTCGGCGAACATCAAACTTACCTGAACTGGAATTGTTTTGTAAACAGGAATGGTCAAAAATACCTTCATCCAGGATCCAGGAACTCATTAAAAGCTACAGGAAGCGACTAGAGGCTGTGATTTCTGCAAAAGGAGGATCTGCAAAATATTAATGTCACTTTTATGTTGAGGTGCCCATACTTTTGCACTGGTCAAATTTTGTTTAAATGCGGATTGCACATTTTCTGTTATTACAATAAACCTCATTTCAATCCAGAAATATTACTCAGTCCATCAGTTATTAGATATATGAAACTGAAATAGCAAAAACCCAAATTGTTATAAAGAAAAAAGGGTAACATTTAGGGGTGCACAAACTTTTTCATATGACTGTATATATGTATAGCAGAGCCGTCCAACAATACACTGTATACAAGGCATTTCCTGTATATAATTATATATGTACAGCCGGTATAACCTGGGCATCTCCTGTATATAATTATATATGTACAGCCGGTATAACCTGGGCATCTCCTGTATATAATTATATATGTACAGCCGGTATAACCTGGGCATCTCCTGTATATAATTATATATGTACAGCCGGTATAACCTGGGCATCTCCTGTATATAATTATATATGTACAGCCGGTATAACCTGGGCATCTCCTGTATATAATTATATATGTACAGCCGGTATAACCTGGGCATCTCCTGTATATAATTATATATGTACAGCCGGTATAACCTGGGCATCTCCTGTATATAATTATATATGTACAGCTGGTATAACCTGGGCATCTCCTGTATATAATTATATATGTACAGCTGGTATAACCCGGGCATCTCCTGTATATAATTATATATGTACAGCCGGTATAACCTGGGCATCTCCTGTATATAATTATATATGTACAGCTGGTATAACCCGGGCATCTCCTGTATATAATTATATATGTACAGCTGGTATAACCTGGGCATCTCCTGTATATAATTATATATGTATAGCTGGTGTAACCCGGGCATCTCCTGTATATAATTATATATGTACAGCCGGTATAACCTGGGCATCTCCTGTATATAATTATATATGTACAGCCGGTATAACCTGGGCATCTCCTGTATATAATTATATATGTACAGCCGGTATAACCTGGGCATCTCCTGTATATAATTATATATGTACAGCTGCTATAACCTGGGCATCTCCTGTATATAATTATATATGTACAGCTGCTATAACCTGGGCACCTCCTGTATATAATTATATATGTACAGCTGGTATAACCTGGGTATCTCCTGTATATAATTATATATGTACAGCCGGTATAACCTGGGCATCTCCTGTATATAATTATATATGTATAGCTGGTATAACCTGGGCATCTCCTGTATATAATTATATATGTACAGCTGGTATAACCTGGACATCTCCTGTATATAATTATATATGTATAGCCGGTATAACCTGGGCATCTCCTGTATATAATTATATATGTACAGCTGGTATAACCTGGGTATCCCCTGTATATAATTATATATGTACAGCCGGTATAACCTGGGCATCTCCTGTATATAATTATATATGTACAGCTGGTATAACCTGGGCATCTCCTGTATATAATTGTATATGTACAGCTGGTATAACCCGGGCATCTCCTGTATATAATTATATATGTACAGCTGGTATAACCTGGACATCTCCTGTATATAATTATATATGTACAGCTGGTATAACCTGGGCATCTCCTGTATATAATTGTATATGTACAGCTGGTATAACCCGGGCATCTCCTGTATATAATTATATATGTACAGCTGGTATAACCTGGACATCTCCTGTATATAATTATATATGTACAGCTGGTATAACCTGGGCATCACCTGTATATAATTATATATGTACAGCCGGTATAACCTGGGCATCTCCTGTATATAATTATATATGTGCAGCCGGTATAACCTGGGCATCTCCTGTATATAATTATATATGTACAGCTGGTATAACCCGGGCATCTCCTGTATATAATTATATATGTACAGCCGGTATAACCTGGGCATCTCCTGTATATAATTATATATGTACAGCTGGTATAACCTGGGCATCACCTGTATATAATTATATATGTACAGCCGGTATAACCTGGGCATCTCCTGTATATAATTATATATGTACAGCCGGTATAACCTGGGCATCTCCTGTATATAATTATATATGTACAGCCGGTATAACCCGGGCATCTCCTGTATATAATTATATATGTACAGCCGGTATAACCTGGGCATCTCCTGTATATAATTATATATGTACAGCTGGTATAACCCGGGCATCTCCTGTATATAATTATATATGTACAGCCAGTATAACCTGGGCATCTCCTGTATATAATTGTATATGTACAGCTGGTATAACTTGGGCATCTCCTGTATATAATTATATATGTACAGCTGGTATAACCTGGGCATCTCCTGTATATAATTATATATGTATAGCTGGTATAACCTGGGCATCTCCAGTATATAATTATATATGTACAGCCGGTATAACCTGGGTATCTCTTGTATACTGCCTACACGTTGTAGACACTGGCTGCTTCCATTAGTAATACATTATATGGAGATGAGCTGGACAGCCGTTTTCTATCATGACCCAGCGTTATACATTGTGACACTATAGGGCGGCGTTCTCATTGTATCTGGTGACTATAGAGCCTCGTATGTAAATAATATAACTGCTACATAATAAACTCTGCACCATACACTGATCGAATTACACATGTAAATGACTCCCATAGGGCCCGTCACAAAAAACCCTCCTTTAATTACTAGGAGATTTAATTGGGTAAAATGTTTGCGTTTTTTGCAGCGCAGCATTTCTGGGATATCATTTATAAACAGACGAAGTGTCTTGTGAACATCAGCGCTGGATTTATTATGAACATTAGTAGCTCCGATGCCCCGAAGAAAAACTGAAGAGCGCAGGTTAGAAAAGCACAAAAAAAAAGAATGCAAATTGCTCTTGAAGAGCGGCCTACTTTGTTTGTTACCTAAAGGGACTCGGGCTAAAAAATTAATGTATGAGCCGAATAATCGAGTTCCTCGTATGGTTATTTCTTATTAAATCTGCTTTATAAATATGGAGGACTTTTTTCTATATTTATATTAAGCAAAGTTCTCAGCAAAGTTTGCACGTAGTCCGGTACCTAGGCAACAATTTGGGCTTAGAATGCAAAAACGTTGCAAAATTGTAAATATATTTATCTATTTTTTTTTTTTGTACGATCTATCTATTCTTACCACTCTTTTCACAGCTTTTCTTAGTGGAGATGTCCATCCTTAAAGCACTACCCTGGTGTTTTTTGTTTATTGCAGCGCTGGGGTGCTGCAGGCCCCCTTCCCCCTTCTGGCAGATTCGCTCCATCAGGCTCCGATGTTGTGAATAAATTTTCCAGTTTGGGGCTCCCTTTTGTGGTCAGTGCTGGTGGTGCAGTTGACTTGTTGAATGGGAGCCAGACACCAGTGGAGGACTGGCAATCAGGTAATTCAGATTGGGCCTATAGAACTGAGTAGTTTTTCCATTTCCTTGCCGGTGCTCAATGTATCTCCTGTGTGCTAAGGACATTCTGAAACCAGCCCTTCTCTCTTCCAGAACTCCTCTCAGATAAGTTGGTCTTTGTACCTCTGCTTATTGTATTTGTATTGTATTTTGTCATTCTTGGTATTAAATTCAGTCCCTCATCTATATTAGTGTTTTTCAGATCCCAGCAACACCAGCGTACTGATATAGTGGGGGAGAGCCTGTGTGGGCTCAGGGCTTTTCCAGATCAGGCGTGCTGAGATTTATTAGGGTTTTTACGGTTGCAGACAGTGCTCTTTCCTATCCTTTCCAGATAGTTTGGGCCTCATCTTTGCTGAATCTGTTTTCTAGCTATGTATTGTGTTTTCCTATATCACCATAGTCTTTACATGTGGGGGGCTATCTATATCTTTGGGGATTGCTCCGAGGCAGATTAGCTTTTCTTATATTTCTCTCTGTAAGAATACAGTCATGGCCAAAAGTTTTGAGAATACACCAAAATTATATTTTCACATGATCTGTTGCCCTCTGGTTTTTAATTGTGTTTGTCTGATGTTTACATCACATACATAAATATAATTGCAATCATATTATGAGTACCAAAAGGTTATATTGACAGTTAGAATGAGTTAATGCAGCAAGTCAATATTTGCAGTGTTGACCCTTCTTCTTCAGGACCTCTGCAATTCTCCTTGGCATGCTCTCAATCAACTTCTGGAGCAAATCCTGACTGATAGCTGTCCATTCTTGCATAAGCAATGCTTGCATTTTGCCAGAATTTGTTGGTTTTTGTTTGTCCACCCGTCTCTTGATGATTGCCCACAAATTCTCAATGGGATTAAGATCTGGGGAGTTTCCAGGCCATGAACCCACAATCTCTATGTTATGTTCCATGAGCCATTTAGTGATCACCTTTGCTTTATGGCAAGGAGTTCCATCATGCTGGAAAAGGCATTGTTGGGCGCCAAACTGCTCTTGGACAGTTGGGAGAAGTTGCTCTGTGAGGACATTCTGGTACCATTTTTTATTCATGGCGGTGTTTTTAGGCAAGACTGTGAGTGGTGCGATTCCCTTGGCTGAGAAGCAACCCCACACATGAATGGTTTCCGGATGCTTAACAGTTGGCATGAGACAAGACTGCTGGTAGCGCTCACCTCTTCTTCTCCTAATAAGCTGTTTTCCAGATGTCCCAAACAATCGAAAAGGGGATTCATCTGAGAAAATGACTTTACCCCAGTCCTCAGCAGTCCCCTCCCTGTACCTTTTTCAGAATATCAGTCGGTCCCTGATGTTTTTTCTGGAGAGAAGTGGCTTCTTTGCTGCCCTCCTTGAAACCAGGCCTTGCTCAAGCAGTCTCCGCCTCACAGTGCGTGCAGAAGCACTCACACCAGCCTGCTGCCATTGCTGAGCTAGCTCGGCACTGCTGCTAGTCCCATCCCGCAGCTGAAACAGTTTTAAGATGCGGTCCTGGTGTTTGCTGGTCCTTCTTGGGCGCCCTGGAGCCTTTTTGGCAAGAATGGAAGCTCTCTCCTTGAAGTTCTTGATGATGCGATAGATTGTTGACTGAGGTGCAATCTTTGTAGCTGCGATACTCTTCCCTGTTAGGCCATTTTTGTGCAGAGCAATGATGGCTGCACGTGTTGTTTTAGAGATAACCATGGTTAACTGAAGAGAAACAATGATACCAAGCACCAGCCTCCTTTTAAAGCGTCCAGTGGTGTCATTCTTACTTAATCATGACTGATTGATCGCCAGCCCTGTCCTCATCAACACCCACACCTGTGTTACTGGAACAATAACTAAAACAATGTTAGCTGCTCCTTTTAAGGCAGGAATGCAATGATGTTGAAATGTGTTTTGGGGGTTAAAGTTCATTTTCTTAGCCAATATTGACTTTGCAAGTAATTGCTGTTAAGCTGATCACTCTTTATGACATTCTGGAGAATATGCAAATTGCCATTAGAAAAACGTAAGCAGTAGACTTTGTAAAAATTAATATTTGTAGCATTCTCAAAACTTTTGGCCATGACTGTATTTAGTTCTCCGGCTGTGTCGTGGCCACCAGGTCATCATAGGCATGCCCCACAGCTACTTCAGGTTGTGTGTCAGTATTAGATCTGCAGTCCGTTAAGGTTCCAGACACTCTGGTTACTTTTTGGGTTTCCGCATTTTTGTCCTTTTTCTGATCCTCTGGTTACTGAATCATAACACTCCGGCGATTTGTACCCTGCCAGCGGAAGAGGCCACTGTAAGGCTCATGGATGGGGTAGAGGCAGTGAGCAGGAGTAGGGGACCCACTGGACCACAATGTGGACTCAGGCTTACCCTTTAGTGGTCCGAGGCGGACGCCAGGTACCACTCCCAGGGCAGTCACCGGGACTGTAGCAGCTGACCCCCAGGTCAGGAGACTGATTCATCTATAGGTACAGGTATAGGCAGGATGGCTAAGACAGATAGGCAGGTGGGTGCAGACAGGAATGGTAGGTACAGCAGGGACAGATAGGTATCGGAAGGCATGTACAAGTGACAGAAAGAGGAATAACAGGACAGGAGCACAGGAATCTGACAACTAGCTAGCAGACTGAAGACTGACTAAAGTTGTTGTGCGGGCCCCTCCCCTAAAGGGAGGGTGCCTTAAAAACTTAGTGCATTATGGCTGAGAGGCATTTCCTGGAAAGAGAGTTCTCGCCCTTTAAAAGAAGGGCCGGTGCGCATGCCCTAAGTACACTTCCTCGAGGGCTGCATACATAGGCCCCTGGGGGAGAGGGAGCCAGATGAGCACATGGGCGGCCATGGAACTGCAAGGGATGATGCAACCCAGGGACAGTATTGAGTAAGTCTGCATCCTTACAGGGATGCCTGTGATACAGTCACATATCACTACAAGTCTATGAGAGCCTCATTCTGACCTGCTTCTAGCTCTCATAGATTATGACGTAACTTCTGATTTTAGGCGTGTCAGAAGTTACTGTCACAAGATGGTGCCGCCTGACCGGAGAGGCGTCGGTAAATGATGAAGCCGCTGGAAGGTGAGCATATGACGGTGGGCTTCGATCTAAAGTGTCACTCCACTGCTGAAATGGTGCTGTAACTTTCTAAACAGAATGCTTCAAAAGGAAACATTGTGTCCACTCACATTTTATTGTTGCGAAAAGAAGAATCTTATTCTTGCAGAGGAGCACAGCTTTAGCGGTGGCAGGCGCTGAAGAGGTGCAATGCTTGATGGTTGCTCTGACACTTGATGAGCAATAGAACACAAAGGTATTTTGCTAGCCCAGAATGAATGTGTAAACTGAGTTCAAGCGCTCGGCGCACCCTTGGCTCGGCCAAATATTTAAGTACACCTTTACACCTACTCTGTAAAGCAGAGGAAGGAGGATGGAGATTGAGGGAAAACAAGTAGGTGGCCATGTGCACTTAAAAATGTAGCCATGCCATGATTCACCAACTGTCTGTGCTTGGTTTGAACAGTCATAATGTGCTGAGTCCCCTTAAAGGGGGTGTCCAGTCTAAATTGACAAGTCTGCTGTCACTCTGTGTCTGCAGACTCGTGGATCCTCACATTGTGCGCACTGTGAGACTTCTCTGTAACAATGCACAGACTCCCGGACACAATCCAACTAGACTGTATCTGCCGTTGTGTAATACACTTGCATTGTGTGTGTCGGTAACAGTCTGTTCGGATTCTGGCTGGGAGTATACATCTCACATACCTGCGGTCGCGCCATTCCCGGCACTGACATGGAGAATCCTCACAGTGATCAGTGTGCACAATGTGAGGATGCAATAGTCTGCAGTCACATAGAGTAACGCAGAGTAACTGCAGACCAGGCGTTCTAGACCAGACAACACCTATAAAGAAGTCTCACCATCGTCAGATTGACTAATGGTCAGGCTGCATCCTAACATGGATGATGGCTCTTGCCTGAACTTGCATGGGTGGAAGGAAAGCAACTCCCTGATATAGAATCATCCTGCCCAGTCACTTGTGTAGGAAGCTGCAATGTTTCTAGAGGATTTTGCAGCAACACAGGATCCACCATTAACAATAGGAGATGTCACAGCTCACCTCCTCCCCCTCCTGTGCAATGACTGAAAACACCTTTATGTACAGTAGAAACCAAATTCAGTATTGTCACATATTCTTCTTTCCTCATGATGTCGTCTATTTTGTGACGTGCACCAGTCCCTCCTGCAACAAAACAACCCCACGACATGATGCCGCCCCCGTGTGTCACAGTTCGGATGGTTTTCTTAGGCTTCAAAACGTCTCCCTTTTTCCTCCAAATGTAATGATGATCATTATGGCCAAACCGTTAAATGTTAGTTTTGTCAGACCACAGGACATGTCTCCAAAATTTAAGGTCTTTGTTCCTGTGTGCATTTGCAAACATTAATCTGGCTTTTTCCTGTATCTTTTGGAGTAATGGCTTCTTCCTGGCAGAGTGGCCTTTCAGCCCATGTTGATACAGTGGTAGTTTAACTGCGGATAATGGCACAATGTTACCAGCTTCCTCCAGCATCTTCACAAGGTCTTTTGCTTTTGTTCTTGGGTTGATCTGCACATGTCTGACCAAAGCACGTTCATCTCTGGTACACAGAACCTGTCTCCTTTCTGAGCGGTAGGATGGCCGGACATTCCCATCTTGTGTGTACTTGCGTATAATTGTTTGTGCAGATAAATGAGGCACCTTCAGGTATCTGGAAATTGCACCCAAAGATGAACCGAACTTGTGCAAGTCCACAATTCTCTTCCTGAGATCTTGGCTGATTTCTTTTGACTTTCCCATGATGCTACACAAAGAAGCCGTGTGTTTCAGATATGCATTACAATATATCCACAGGTGTGTCTGTAATTAACTCAGATGTTGCCAATAAACCTATCAGAAGCTTCCAAAGGCATGACATCATCAAATGGGCCATCCCATGTTGTTTAAAGGCACAGTACTCTTAAGGGGGCTTTACACGCTACGATACCGTTAATGATTTATCGTCGGGGTCACGTCGTTAGTGACGCACATCCGGCGTCATTAACGATATCGCAGCGTGTGACACTTTTATGTGCGATCTAAAACGATCGCAATAGCGGTCAAAATCATTTGCCGCGGAGAGGTTGTCCTAAAACAAAAAATCATTTACCTCTCATTAGCAATGTTGTTCCTCGTTCCTGCAGCAGCATACATTGCTGTGTGTGACACCGCAGGAGCGAGGAACATCTCCTTACCTATGTCCCGCCAGCAATGCGGTAGGAAGGAGGTGGGCGGGATGTTACGTCTCGCTCATCTCCGCTCCTTCGCTTCTATTGGACGGCTGCCATGTGACATCGCTGTGACGCTGCATGACCCGCCCCCTTAGAAAGGAGGCGGATCGCCGGCCAGAGTGACGTCGCAGGGCAGGTAAGACGTGTGACGGGGGTAAGCAATTTTGTGCGCGACGGGCAGCGATATGCCTGTGTCACACAAACGATGGGGGCGGGTACGCACGCTAGCGATATCGGCACTGATATCATAGCATGTAAAGCCCCCTTTAGTGTATAGAAACTTTTGACTTTGCAGAAAGTAATAAAAATGCCTGAAAACATTCTCTCTCTCTCATTATTCTGGCATTTGGCAAATAGAAATAACTGGTTCCTAATTTACCTAAAACGGGGAAGATTTATTCTGATTTCATGTCAGATAGTGAGAAAAACCTGCAGATGTGTCTATATAGAGCGGAGGGAAAAACCTGCAGATGTGTCTGTATAGAGAGCGGAGGGAAAACCCGGCAGAATTGCCTTTATAGAGAGAAGGGAAAAACCTGCAGATGTGTCTGCATAGAGAGCGGAGGAAAAACCTGCAGATGTGTCTGTATAGAGAAAGGTTGGGAAAACCTGCAGATGTGTCTGTATAGAGAAAGGAGGGGAAAACCTGCAGATGTGTCTTTATAGAGAGCAGAGGGAAAAACCTGCAGATGTGTCTGTACAGAGAGTAGAGGGAAAAACCTGCAGATGTGTCTGTATAGAGAGTAGAGGGAAAAACCTGCAGATGTGTCTGTATAGAGAGTGGAGGGAAAAACCTGCAGATGTGTCTGTATAGAGAGTGGAGGGACAAACCTGCAGATGTGTCTTTATAGAGAACGGAGGGAAAAGACTGCAGATGTGTATTTATAGAGAGCGGAAACTTCTGGTTTCAACTGTACAACTGATAACACAGGATCCACCATTCACAATAGGTGATGTCACAGCTCACCTCCTCCCCATCCTGTACAGAGCAGGTCATTCTCTGATGTTCCATTCTCCGGATCTACCCCTCCATTACTAACCCCCGTCCTCGCTGGGCTGCCCGCTCCTCTTTTTCGCTGCTGTGATCACTCTTCAGTGGGGATTTTGCAGCCCAAGGATGGAGATAATAGGTAGCTGGGATTTATGGCTGTCGATAGAGGCTGAGGAGTATTGCTGGAGCAGCAGCTTCTTCACGGAGCCCATTGCTGCATCATTAGTCTAAGGAGTCATGTTTCAGCAGCAGAATGGCAGGACTACAGATAATGGCCTCCCAGCTGTAATAGGCGGTGAAGGTGACTGCGGTTCACGTATACGCCGTATCCTGCCTGATGTTATGTCTGTTTTATTAAGTTGCCATACCACCTCGATAGTCACACGCATACATCTCCAAACTACAAGGGGCCACTCACAGCCGGAGTCCGGGGGGGAAGGAGAAGCAACATCTTATTATCGGGATTACGGAAAATGAGCCATAAAGGAGCATGACCCATCATCCGAGAGATGAGGACAATGCAAGGACGGGACCGGTCACCGCTGTATACTACTGAGGAGGGAGAACAGAAGAAGAGGGGAAAACGACTGAGCAGAAATGTCACCGGGGTGCGGTATAACAAGAAACCAAAGCGTGCAACCTGCCGGATGGAAGGCGATAGGAAAAATAAGACGGAACCTTAGATATGTCGCAACATCATAACATGCTCTTTGTATAAGGCAACTGGATCTTCACAGACAATAGCTTCTAATTAGAGGTTCGCATTCGCCAACTTCAGATCCGGTTCATTCGGGCTCGGCTTACCAAACACTTCGCTCAAAATCGGCAATGTTTGGTTAGTGTTCATTTGCAGAAAACCAACTCCCGACCCCATCACTGCCATATCAAGTATTGGCAGGCAGTGATTGGCCAGGGAAATCACTGTACAAAAAAAAGGACGTGAAAGGGTTAAAGAACAACATACTTACCGATTCTCCCCACGGCTGTACTTCCGGGGCACTGATTATCCCTCATCCATATTAACTGCTTTCCCCGCCCACCAGTGTCTCTGATTGGCTGCAGTCAAGCGCTGCCCCCAAACAACATCTGTGATTGGTTGGCATCAGAAACCCTATTTGCTTGTCTGTATTGTGGTATAAAATAAAGAAATAAAATGGCATTGGGTCCCCCGATCTATTGATACCAGCACAGATAAAAGTCCATAGCTAGAGGCTCCAGCTCCAGCAGTGTGCTTATCTTGGCTGTGTATCAAAATAGGAGGAACTGCATGTGGCATTTTTTTTATTATTTAAATGAATAATTTAAAAAAAAACTGGCCTGCACCCCCCCATTTTGACACCCAGCCAAGATAAAGAACAACAGCTGGGGGATGGTATTCTCAGGCCAGGAAGACCCAGGGTTATTGGGCCCCCCAGCCTAAAAATAGCAGCCTGCAGCCACCAGGATTGTCACAGCAATTAGATGTGACAATCCTGGAACTTTACACGTCTTTCTGATTGCCCTGGTTTGGTAGCAATCAGAGTAATAAGGGGTTAATGGCAGCTCACAGCAGCCACTAAGCCCTAGATTAGTAATGGGAGGCATCTATGAGACCCCCCCATTACTAATTTGTAAGTGAAAGTCAATAAACACAAACACCGAAATAATCCTTGATTTGAAATAGAATGCAAAGACACACCCTCTTTCACCACTTTATTAACCCTCAAAAGACCCAGGTCTAACGTAATCAAGACGTTCCAAGATTCCAGCTGTGCTACATCTGAAGGCACAGTGAGTGGCCACAGAACATGACCGCCCGCTATAACTTCAACTAGAGACTGAGCCACAGTGATGAGCGGATGTCACTTAGGTTAGTTTCAGGTAAGCTGACCTCAGAGGACCTCAATGAACTCTTACAGAGTTCACAGACCTGCATCTCCTGAGTGAAAACTGTGGGTTTTTTTGCCAAGAGATGCAGATTTGGTGCTAACATTTTTACACTATATTCCTGCACCCAATCTACATTTTTTTGGCAAATATCGTATCACTACTGCATCATACCGCATGTAGTAGTGATGCATTTTTTGCCAGGAGGTGTAGATTGGTTGCAGGAATATGATGTAGAAATTTCAGCACCAAGTCTGCATTTCTCACCTAAAAAACAGTTTGCTGCCTGGAGATGCAGGTCGGTTAATTCAGTGAGAGTTGATTAAGGTTACCTAAGGTCAGGTTACTTGCAGTCACAGGTAAAGGACCATGGGAACCTCCAACTAACCTAAGTGATTTCACCACTGATTGCTGCTGCTCAGACTCTGCCTGAAGTTACAGCGGGCGGACATGTTCTATGGCCACTCACTGTCAGTACAGATGTAGCAGAGCTGGAATCATTGTGGAACCTTATGTGGATTATGTTGAACCTTGGTCCTTTGGGGGTGTCAGGTTTCCGGGTTTTCCAGTTCTCTGTTGAAGAAGCTTGCCCTCGGTTAACATGGAGTTTACTGTTCTGTTGCCCTACTTCCTGTCCAGCTGCTTAAAAGGCCGCCTCTAAGCCTAGTCCAGTGCTTGAGTATACTGCTTGCTGTGTGCTCCTGCTTTGCTGCTTCTACTTCCTGATTGCCTTGGATTTTCCTGAAACTCTACCGACCGACTCTGGACCATACCCGGTTTTCTTCAAGCTGTGCCCGGACTCCGTCTGCCGTCTTTGATCAGCACTCTGCCCGGTTCGTAACCACTCTGGACAATCATCCCGTACGGACACTCCTGGACTATACCACTTGCCCCTTGTGTACCGGCTGCTGCGCATTTAGGCCTTCCGGGGTTGATTGCCGGACAGTCCCTGTATAGGGGTTCGCTCTGGTGGTCTCCCTGGGGGAGTCCGGTGCGTGGCCCCGGGAATCCCCTTCGCTCCGTTTTGTGAAAGTGTTTTGTGTGTTGTTTTACTGTGTTTATTCCCGTTGTGTATCTACGTGGTTACATATTATATAACATCTTGTACCAAGAACTCGTCTCTGTCATTGCCCTAACGCTATCGAAATCCTCAGAACATACAGTAGTATTACATTATACTCAGGCCACAAGAGGATTTCGCTGGGGCAATGACTGAGACACGAGTAGATCAGCTCTTTTCTATGATTAACTCCTTGCAGCAGGAGATGGAGGTGGTGCAGACTAAACTTAGAGATATGGAGGCACAGCTGGGCCATGATCACCAGGTACTGGGTCCGGCTATACAGGACTTGCAAGTCAGAGTGGAGGCTCAGGAAGCCGGCCCCACTACGTCCGTATCAGCTGCCGGTATGCCTAGGTTACCCCCATTCCGTTTCAGTGGTGATCGTAGTCAGTTTCGTGGATTTGTTAACCAGTGTATACTGTTTTTTGATGTACATGCTGATTATTACCGTTGTGACCGGTCCAAAGTGTTATGTATAATCATGTTATTAACCTCACGAGCACTGGCTTGGGCTAATCCTATGATAGAGAATCGGGACATCCGTTTAAATCACCTGGATGACTTTCTGAACGCAATGGCGCAAATGTTTGATGATCCGAATCGCCGTGCTACCGCTGAATCGGCTCTCCTTTCCTTACGTCAGGGAAAGCGTTCTGTCGTTGAATACGCCACTGAGTTCCAGAGGTTAGTGGTAGACACCGACTGGGGAAACAATGCATTATTGTCTGTTTTCAGAAAAGGTTTGTCCGGTACCATCAAGGACGAGTTAGCTCGTTCCGAATCTCCAGGGGATTTTGAACTGTTTCTCCAGCACTGTGTGCGTATTGATACCCGCTTGACGGAGCGTAGACAGGAAAAATGGGCAGCTGTAAACCGTGTAAACAACTTTGCGTTTCCTTCTAGAGAACCCGCTCTCAGGACACCACGGGAGGCCGAGGACGTTCCTATGCAAGTGGACTCTCTGCAAAAGCGAGAGACCAACGAACGTCGCGAACACCGGCTCCGTGAGCGTTTGTGTTTCTATTGCGGTCAATCGGATCATTTCTTGATCGACTGCCCGAAACGTCCGAATCGCCCAAATAAGGTATTGGCAGCCATGGCAGAGTGTGACAACACGGACGCAGAGTCCGATATCTCTGAGGCAAGTGGGCACTTGGATGCGGTATTTCCCTTGACTGTAATGTCAACCTCACCGAAGGACTCAGAAGGGAAATATACCCATTGCTCGCTCCCCATTCAGATCCGGTGGGAGGGGCATCTAATACCTACCTCTGCAATGATAGATTCTGGGGCAGGGGGAAATTTCATGGACTCCTCTTTTGCCAGGAAACACGGTATCCGGACTCAGCAAAGATCCTCACCGGTTACCATGGAGACGGTAGACGGATCTCCGTTAAGCTCTGGACCAGTGGATCGGGAAACAGTACCGCTAGAATGCGTGATGAAGCCAGGTCAGCAGGAGACCCTTGTTTTCATGATGATTTCTTCTCCTCATTTTCCGATTATTTTAGGTATTCCGTGGCTACGGTCTACGAATCCGGTCATCGATTGGGAAACTAAGGAAATATCCTTCCCACCGCAGAGTGGTCCGACCATTAGTCCAACTGTTCCGGTTCCAGTAACACCGAATGCGGAGGGCACTGTACAGGTACCTGTTCTACCCCCGGTTTATGATGACTTTGCTGACATATGCGACAAAAGAAAAGCCGATCGGCTTCCCCCGCATAGACCGTATGATTGCCCCATAGACTTACTCCCAGGGGCGGAGATTCCGTTTGGCCATGTCTACCCGTTGGCGGCACCTGAGCTGGAAGCACTAAAAGAATACATTGATGAGAGCCTAGCCAAGGGATTTATTCGCCCGTCTACCTCACCAGCAGGGGCACCCATCTTTTTCGTGAAAAAGAAAGAGGGGACTCTGAGACCCTGTATTGACTACCGGGAACTGAATAAAATAACCATCCGGAACCGGTATCCGTTACCGTTGATTCCTGAGCTATTGGAGAGGGTCCAACAGGCAAAAATATTCACCAAATTGGATCTCCGTGGGGCATATAATCTACTTCGCATACGTCCCGGAGACGAGTGGAAGACCGCGTTCCGATGTCGGTATGGACATTTTGAGTACCTAGTGATGCCTTTTGGACTTTGTAACGCTCCCGCGGCTTTCCAACATCTAGTTAACGATATTTTTAGGGATATCATGGACCAATTCATGGTGATTTATCTGGACGATATCCTAATCTTTTCTGATTCCCTACAGGAACACCAGGAGCACGTCAAGACCGTACTTACCCGGCTGAGGGAAAATCACCTGTACATTAAACTGGAGAAATGCGAATTCCATTGCTCACAGATACAATTCTTAGGGTATGTCATCTCTCCTCAGGGACTGAACATGGAGGCTGGCAAGATACAAGCAATTCTGGACTGGCCGGAACCAGGTAACGTCAAAGAGGTACAACGCTTTGTCGGTTTTGCCAACTTTTACCGACGTTTTATCCGTAATTTTTCAGAGATCGTTCGTCCCATCACTCTGTTAACCAAGAAAGGACAGAAGTTTGTGTGGTCCGCCCAGGCCCAGGAAGCCTTCCATCGTCTCAAGGTTTGTTTTACCTCAGCGCCTATATTGGTACATCCGAATCCCGCACTTCCCTTTATCGTGGAAGTCGACGCTTCCGACTACGCATTAGGGGCCATCCTTTCTCAAAGGACTGGGGACAAGAGTCTCTTACATCCGTGTGCTTTCTTTTCCCGCCGGTTGTCCCCTGCAGAAAGGAACTATGACATTGCGGACAAGGAATTGTTAGCGATTATTTCAGCTTTCAAGGAATGGAGACACCACTTACAGGGAGCCGCGCAGCAAGTGATAGTACTCACAGATCATCGTAACTTGGAATTTCTTAAGTCTGCCAGGTGCCTGTCTCCACGGCAAGCCCGTTGGAGCCTATTCCTTAACCAGTTCAATTTTGTCGTTACATACCGTCCAGGTTCACGTAATGGGAAAGCCGATGCCTTGTCCCGAATCCACGCCGTGGACTCCGTGCCTGGAACCCCGTCTCAGACCGTGTTATCGGATGCCAATTTCGTTGGAGTAATCCAGGACCAGGACTTGTGGAAGGACATCAAGCTGGCCTATGATGGTGACGTATTTCTTGCTGCCCCCCCGAATGATGTAACTCTTGTTCTTCGGAATGGTGTGTGGTTAAGAGAACGACGCATTTATGTCCCGGAGGCCGTAAGACTTCGGGTTCTCAAGTTTGTCCATGACTCCGTGTTGGCTGGTCATAGGGGGGTACAGAAGACGCAGGAATTTCTAAGCCGTTTTTTCTGGTGGCCTACCTGTTTAAAGGATGTGAAGGACTATGTCCACTCATGTGTGGTTTGTGCCCGGTGCAAGGTTCCTCGTGTGGCTCCTACGGGACTCCTCCAACCGTTACCCGTTCCATCTCGCCCTTGGGGGTCCATCTCAATGGATTTTATTGTGGAGTTGCCAGTCTCAGGTGGTCACAATACCGTTTTAGTGGTGGTGGATCGGTTGACTAAAGCTGCTCACTTTATTCCGTGTACCGGTCTTCCCTCAGCCGCAGAGACAGTGGATTTGGTTATCCAGAACGTATTCCGATTGCATGGGATACCAGACGAGATCATATCTGACCGGGGCGTGCAGTTCACGTCTAGGTTCTGGAAGGGGTTTTGTACGGCACTCCAGATTGATGTCTGTTTGTCTTCTGCATACCATCCTCAGACAAATGGGCAAACCGAACGGACCAATCAAACCCTGGAACAATACCTTCGATGTTATGTCAGCCATCTGCAGGACGATTGGTTGAAGATGCTTCCGTTGGCGGAGTTCTCGTATAACAACACTCAGAGCAGCTCCACTAAGGTATCGCCCTTTTTTGCTAACTTGGGTTACCATCCGGCTATTTTGCCTAGGTCACCGGTTGCGGTTTCAGTGCCTGCCGTGGAGGACAGAGTGACAGAGCTACGACAAAATCTGGAGGTTCTAAAGGACACTGTGGCTGCGGCTCAGGAGCGTTACAAGAGGTCGGCGGACACTCACCGGAAACCGGCACCCATGTATAAGGTAGGGGACTCTGTATGGTTGTCCAACAAAAACCTGAGATTGGGTGTCCCTTCGCAGAAGCTGGGACAAAAATTCATCGGTCCGTTTAAGATCACCGGGATCGTGAGCCCTGTGGCCTGTCGGCTGCGGTTACCGCACCATCTGAAGGTACACCCGGTCTTTCATGTTTCTCTCCTCAAACCCGTCTCTCCTAATACGTTTCCTGGTCGTGTCGTGCCTCCTCCTCCGCCTGTGATGGTCGACGGCGAGGAGCAGTTCGTGGTTGAGGACATTATTGACTCCCGGCTCCATCGTCGTAGGCTTCAGTATCTGGTACGTTGGCAGGGGTACGCCCCCGAGGACGATTCCTGGGAACCAGTGGGTAACATTCGGGCACCCCGGAAGATCGCTCAGTTTCATCGACGGTACCCGGACAAGCCAGGCCCTGATCCGTCCTGAGGCCGTTTCTGGGGGGGGGGAGTAATGTCAGGTTTCCGGGTTTTCCAGTTCTCTGTTGAAGAAGCTTGCCCTCGGTTAACATGGAGTTTACTGTTCTGTTGCCCTACTTCCTGTCCAGCTGCTTAAAAGGCCGCCTCTAAGCCTAGTCCAGTGCCTGAGTATACTGCTTGCTGTGTGCTCCTGCTTTGCTGCTTCTACTTCCTGATTGCCTTGGATTTTCCTGAAACTCTACCGACCGACTCTGGACCATACCCGGTTTTCTTCAAGCTGTGCCCGGACTCCGTCTGCCGTCTTTGATCAGCACTCTGCCCGGTTCGTAACCACTCTGGACAATCATCCCGTACGGACACTCCTGGACTATACCACTTGCCCCTTGTGTACCGGCTGCTGCGCATTTAGGCCTTCCGGGGTTGATTGCCGGACAGTCCCTGTATAGGGGTTCGCTCTGGTGGTCTCCCTGGGGGAGTCCGGTGCGTGGCCCCGGGAATCCCCTTCGCTCCGTTTCGTGAAAGTGTTTTGTGTGTTGTTTTACTGTGTTTATTCTCGTTGTGTATCTACGTGGTTACATATTATATAACATCTTGTACCAAGAACTCGTCTCTGTCATTGCCCTAACGCTATCGAAATCCTCAGAACATACAGTAGTATTACAGGGGGTTAATAAAGTGATTGAAAGAGGGTTTGTTTATATTTTATTTCAAATAAAGGATTTTTTCAGTGTTTGTGTTTATTTAATTTCACTTACAGATTTATAAAGGGGGGGGACGGGTCTCATAGATGCCACCCATTACTAATCTGGGGCTTAGTTTCAGCTGTGAGCTGCCATTAACCCCTTATTACCCCAATTACCATCACACCAGGGCAATCTGGATGAGGCGGGTAAACCTTCAGGATGGTCGCATCTAATGGATGTCTGAGAAAATTAGCCCACAGCTGTCGGGCTTTATTTTGGCTGGGTGTCAAAATAGGGATGATCGCACGCCATTTTTTAAAAATGATTTAAGTAATTTTAAGAAAAAGACTCATGCGGTTCCTATTATTTTCAAACCCAGCCAAGATAAGCACATGGCTGGGGGCTGCAGCCTGTAGCCGTAAGCCTTACCTGTTCTTGTATCAATAGATGGGGGATACACCCTACACCAATTTTATTTATTTATTTTAAACCACAATAGACCAGCAGACAGGGGCTCTGATTCCAATCAATCACAGACGCTGTCTGGGGGCCGGGTCTGAATGCAGCAAATCAGAAATGCCGGTGGGTGGAGAAAGCAGTGAATATGATTGAGGGATAATCAGCGGCCCTGAAAGTACAGCCAGGGGAGCATTTACAGCCGAGCCGGAGACTCAACAAGTATGTTCTGCTTTATTTTCTTTCTTTTACAGCCCCCTGTACCTCTTTTTACAACACATAACTTTGGCCTCCCACTGAATTCAATGGGCCCAGTATGTTCGTCAAACTGTTCAGTGAATATTGGGCGCCTTGGTAAAGATAGGCGAACTGGAGATTGAAAGGATTGCTCATCTCTAGTTCTAATGTACCAGAATATAACTACTATAATACTGCCTCCTATGTACAAGAGTATAACTACTATAATACTCTCTCCTATGTACAAGAATATAACTACTATAATACTGCCCCCTTTGTACAAGAATATAACTACTATAATACTGCCCCTATGTACAAGAATATAACTACTATAATACTGCTCCTATGTACAAGAATATAACTACTATAATACTGCTCCTATGTACAAGAATATAACTACTATAATACTGCCCCTATGTACAAGAATATAACTACTATAATACTGCCCCTATGTACAAGAATATAACTACTATAATACTGCTCCTATGTACAAGAATATAACTACTATAATACTACCCCTATGTACAAGAATATAACTACTATAATACTGCCCCTATGTACAAGAATATAACTACTATAATACTACCCCTATGTACAAGAATATAACTACTATAATACTACCCCTATGTACAAGAATATAACTACTATAATACTGCCTCCTATGTACAAGAATATAACTACTATAATTATACACCCTATGTACAAGAATATAACTACTATAATACTGCTCCCTATATACAAGAATATAACTACTATAATACTGCCCCTATGTACAAGAATATAACTACTATAATACTGCCCCCTATGTACAAGAATATAACTACTATAATACTGCCCCCTATGTACAAGAATATAACTACTATAATACTGCCCCCTATGTACAAGAATATAACTACTATAATACTTCCCCCTATGTACAAGAATATAACTACTATAATACTGCCCCTATGTACAAGAATATAACTACTATAATACTGCCCCCTATGTACAAGAATATAACTACTATAATACTGCCTCCTATGTACAAAAATATAACTACTATAATACTACACCCTATGTACAAGAATATAACTACTATAATACTGCCTCCTATGTACAAGAATATAACTACTATAATACTGCCCCTATGTACAAGAATATAACTACTATAATACTGCCCCTATGTACAAGAATATAACTACTATAATACTGCCTCCTATGTACAAGAATATAACTACTATAATACTACACCCTATGTACAAGAATATAACTACTATAATACTGCCTCCTATGTACAAGAATATAACTACTATAATACTACACCCTATGTACAAGAATATAACTACTATAATACTGCTCCCTATATACAAGAATATAACTACTATAATACTGCCCCTATGTACAAGAATATAACTACTATAATACTGCCCCCTATGTACAAGAATATAACTACTATAATACTGCCCCTATGTACAAGAATATAACTACTATAATACTGCCCCCTATGTACAAGAATATAACTACTATAATACTGCCCCTATGTACAAGAATATAACTACTATAATACTGCCCCCTATGTACAAGAATATAACTACTATAATACTGCTCCTATGTACAAGAATATAGCTACTATAATACTGCCTTCTATGTACAAGAATATAACTACTATAATACTGCTCCCTATATACAAGAATATAACTACTATAATACTGCCCCTATGTACAATAATATAACTACTATAATACTGCCCCTATGTACAAGTATATAACTACTATAATACTGCCTCCTATGTACAAGAATATAACTACTATAATACTGCCCCTATGTACAAGAATATAACTACTATAATACTGCCCCTATGTACAAGAATATAACTACTATAATACTACACCCTATGTACAAGAATATAACTACTATAATACTGCCTCCTATGTACAAGAATATAACTACTATAATACTGCCCCTATGTACAAGAATATAACTACTATAATACTGCCCCCTATGTACAAGAATATAACTACTATAATACTGCCCCTCTGTACAAGAATATAACTACTATAATACTGCCCCTATGTACAAGAATATAACTACTATAATACTGCTCCTATGTACAAGAATATAACTACTGTAATACTGCCCCTATGTACAAGAATATAACTACTATAATACTGACCCCTATATACAAGAATATAACTACTATAATACTGCTCCCTGTGTACAAGAATATGACTGCAATAATGCTGCTCCTATACATAAGAATATAATTCCCAACCAAGTGGAGATGGTTATTAGTACAATATTGCTGCTTTTATGAATACATATTAATTAAAATCTACTTTACTGCATCACATAATCCATTTATTTAATATCTTTTTATTCTAAACTGCATACAATGCATATAATGGTAAAATGTTCCAGCGCAGTAAAAAAAAAATAAAATAGTCTGCGCTAATTAGCATTTTAGAAAATATCATGTACTTCCCAAGGTAATGTTTTACATAGCAATTAACATTATTATGGACATTCAGGTCTCCGCATTGAAAAGGCCATAGAAAAAAAAGAGCGCTGTTCATTCCATGCCCTATATAATGGAGTGATGAGAAAGGACGACGTCTGCGGTGATTTACCTTTACATAACACTGATCTCCTCCTGCCGTCACTGCTCATGAAATAATGATGCTGGACTCACAGGCAAGCTGCATTATGTGCCGAGGGAGACGTTAGTTTCTACCAAAAATTGCAAAAATTGTAATTGTCCAGTCATTACGGGGTTAAACATGTCCGGATGTTGCTTTCGGTGAAGGTGAGGATTCGACCCCCGATATCTTTGCAGACAATTTCTTTTTGGATGTTCTCGTTTTTTGGCTTGGTCGCCCGGGAAGGGCGGGGTCTTCGGAGTTTTTCTGGTTTTTGACTTTTCTACCTAATTTTTATTGTGAATTTAAAGATTAAAATGTAACCTCTTGGGCTTAAAACCAAGACTTGTGCCAAACGGCGCAGGCTTCAGGTATTGTATCTCCGATAATAGCGGCGTTCTGCTCAGCAGATTGGGAGTGTCCTAATATATGGAGCTCTGGTAATGCACGGAAGCCCCACGTAATGATTTGATACATTGTTTCCGCGTGCATTAGTCTCTGCTCTGAGTGATACATATTATTTACAAATATGATATAGAGATGTCTGCCCAGTTGATTGAGGTCATTTAAAGCACATTTTCACTTTTGTGCTGCCGTTCAGCTCCGAGGACCTGTACAATGAAGGTGCCGGAATAGGCAGGCATAATTTTTTCCCACGATTTTGCTTCCTATTTGTTTGCCTAGATTTCCACCCACACTCTGTGCAGAGGTTTCCACAGTCTGTATTCTGCACACCACCAATAAAGCAGAGCTCAGCCTTCCAAAATGTGTGGTCTTCTAAGATTTTCTGTAGGACACAAATAGAATTAAAGGGGTTTTCTTATCTTCAGAAGTTCTTATGCACTGTCCAGGTCCGCCCACGCGGATTACTACCACAATGTCGGACTCTGTGTACATTGCAGAGTTCAACAGGCAACCTGGTCTCTCTTAAGTGCTCAGCTTTCCTGGGCATCGGCTGAGTTATTTCACTGCTCCCAGCCGTGCAGGAATTAAAGGGAACCAATCATCAGGATTTTCGTATGTAACCTAAAGTCAGTGCTATACTGGTACTATCAGGCTGATTCTATACATACAGTGCTATACTGGCACTATCAGGCTGAGTCTATACATACAGTGCTATACTGGCACTATCAGGCTGAGTCTATACATATAGTGCTATACTGGCACTATCAGGCTGATTCTATACATACAGTGCTATACTGGCACTATCAGGCTGATTCTATACATACAGTGCTATACTGGCGCTATCAGGCTGATTCTATACATACAGTGCTATACTGGCACTATCAGGCTGATTCTATACATACAGTGCTATACTGGCGCTATCAGGCTGATTCTATACATACAGTGCTATACTGGCACTATCAGACTGAGTCTATACATACAGTGCTATACTGGCACTATCAGGCTGAGTCTATACATACAGTGCTATACTGGCACTATCAGGCTGATTCTATACATACAGTGCTATACTGGCACTATCAGGCTGATTCTATACATACAGTGCTATCCTGGTGCTATCAGGCTGATTATATACATACAGTGCTATACTGGCACTATCAGGCTGATTCTATACATACAGTGCTATACTGGTACTATCAGGCTGATTCTATACATACAGTGCTATACTGGCGCTATCAGGTTGATTCTCTACATACAGTGCTATACTGGCACTATCAGGCTGATTCTATAGATACAGTGCTATACTGTCACTATCAGGCTGATTCTATATATACAGTGCTATACTGTCACTATCAGGCTGATTCTATACATACAGTGCTATACTGGCACTTTCAGGCTGATTCTATACATACAGTGCTATACTGGCACTATCAGGCTGATTCTATACATACAGTGCTATACTGGTACTATCAGGCTGATTGTATACATACAGTGCTATACTGGCACTATCAGGCTGATTCTATACATACAGTGCTATACTGGTACTATCAGGCTGATTCTATACATACAGTGCTATACTGGCACTATCAGGCTGATTCTATACATACAGTGCTATACTGGCACTATCAGACTGATTCCATACATACAGTGCTATACTGGCACTATCAGGCTGATTCTATACATACAGTGCTATACTGGTACCATCAGGCTGATTCTATACATACAGTGCTATACTGGCACTATCAGACTGATTCTATACAGTGATATACTGGCACTATCAGACTGATTCCATACATACAGTGCTATACTGGCACTATCAGGCTGATTCTATATATACAGTGCTATTCTGGCACTATCAGACTGATTCTATACATACAGTGCTATACTGGCACTATCAGACTGATTCTATACATATAGACTATACATACTGATCTATACATACAGTGCTATACTGGTACTATCAGGCTGATTCTATACATACAGTGCTATACTGGCACTATCAGGCTGATTCTATACATACAGTGCTATACTGGTACTATCAGGCTGATTCTATACATACAGTGCTATACTGGCACTATCAGGCTGATTCTATACATACAGTGCTATACTGGCACTATCAGGCTGATTCTATACATATAGACTATACATACTGATTCTATACATACAGTGCTATACTGGTACTATCAGGCTGATTCTATACATACAGTGCTATACTGGTACTATCAGGCTGATTCTACACATACAGTGCTATACTGGCACTATCAGACTGATTCCATACATACAGTGCTATACTGGCACTATCAGGCTGATTCTATACATACAGTGCTATACTGGTACTATCAGACTGATTCTATACATACAGTGCAATACTGGTACTATCAGGCTGATTCTATACATACAGTGCTATACTGGCACTATCAGACTGATTCTATACATACAGTGCTATAATGGTACCATCAGGCTGATTCTATACATACAGTGCTATACTGGCACTATCAGGCTGATTCTATACATACAGTGCTATAATGGTACCATCAGGCTGATTCTATACATACAGTGCTATACTGGTACTATCAGACTGATTCTATACATACAGTGCTATACTGGTACCATCAGGCTGATTCTATACAGTGCTATACTGGCACTATCAGACTGATTCCATACATACAGTGCTATACTGGCACTATCAGGCTGATTCTATACATACAGTGCTATTCTGGCACTATCAGACTGATTCTATACATACAGTGCTATACTGGCACTATCAGACTGATTCTATACATACAGTGCTATACTTGTACTATCAGGCTGATTCCATACATACAGTGCTATACTGGTACTATCAGGCTGATTCTATACATACAGGGCTATACTGGCACTATCAGGCTGATTTCATAAATACCTTTAGTGATCAGCTCGGATGTTTAGGTTTTGAAATCCAAGCAAGTAAAGTTTATAAAATCAGCAGCTTCTTGAGTGACAGCAGCTGCCGATCAGATAATATCTGGGGGAAATAGTCATAGTTATCCCCTCCCCCTGTAAGAATTAGCATAAGTATTATACAATCAATGTAACTTTTCTCTTCCAGTACCTGTGGTGATGCCATACCCATGTAGGAGTGGGGCCCCAGCAATTAGGAAAATGTTGCTTCATGGTAGCAGCTTTGTTGGATAACTATGAATACCCCCCAGATATTATCTGATCCTCAGCTGCTGTCACTCAAGAAGTTCTCGATTTTATAAACTTTACTTTCTTGGATTTCAAAACCTAAACATCCGAGCTGACCACTACAGCTCTGTATAGAATCAGCCTGGTAGTGCCAGTATAGCACTGACTTTAGCTTATATACGAAAATACTGATGATTGGTTCCCTTTTAATCCTTTCTAGGAGCACTATTCAACTGTGCTAATTACCATCCACAGCCGGTCTCTTCCTATTTAAGGCTTGGAAGTGAAGTAGGTAATCGCCGAAGATAGCTTAAGTGATCCCGGTCTCAGTGGAGGTACCAGTCATGGTGAACTACAGTTGTGGTTCTGCATGGTGTGGACATTTCCCTATTGTGAGTTTATCCCCTACCTGTTTCTTTATTCCCTTGTACACATATTGTCTCCCGTTTCTGTTTGAGTACAGTGTGTACAAGGTTTCATTCTCCCTCGTCCATGTGTTTTTTGTGGGGGTTTGTTACTGGGTTTTTGGCCCACTCACAGGGTGAGGAGAGTAAGGTGAGGGCTCGGACAGGAGTCAGGGTCATGCTGGGGGCTCAGACCTAACTACCATCAAATAAATATATGTTCAGCTCACCACTCTAAAGCAGGTATCTCCAGCCTCTGGTCCGGTGCAAGGAACAAGTGGTTTGGCTTCCACAGCTGAGTAATCAGTACCATCAAGAGGAGCAAGGGAGGAGAGAGAATCCAGCACCGATGTAGTAAAAATATTTTCTTTATTCAAAATTCATAAAATGAAAAATCTGTGCAGAGTATAAATACGCTTAACGCGTTTCGTAGAAGAACAGACTCCTTATTCATAAGCAATCTCCTCCCTTGTTCCTCTTGATGGTACTGATTCCCTAGCTACCATCAAGCCTACCTCCAGGAGAGGAGACAGCACAGGATGTCAAGTCTGAGAGCCGAGTGCTGAGTGTTCTTGGTGATTGACATTTCGGATCAGTGACGTGTTTGGTCCATCATATCTGCTCACTCATGCTGTCATAGGAAGACGAAATGAAGGTGATTTATTCTCAGAAACATGTTGTGAAATAAAAAATCATGCATTCCACCATTCCTGTATTGTGTTTTTATTCCACGTCAGCGCAGTTATTACCCGTTCATCCTCCATTTTGTATCCTCTTATGCTGCTGGTACAGGCAGCTTTGATGTAACGCAAGGAAAAGGAGTGTTCTAGTAAGGAAATAGTTAATGTCTTCATGCCTGACAAAAAGTTCTTAGCGTGTGCGATTTCACTTTTGGAACAAACACTTGTTTAGGGGTATAACTAATATAAGTGGATGCTGGGAGTGTTTTTACTTATTATGCAGTTATGTATTCTACTATTTGCTATTATGTAAGGAACGCCTACATTTCTGCATGGTATGTCCATATTTCTGAGTATAAAAGATCGGATTCTCATTAAAATCATGTGGAGAGCTTTGGAGATCCCATACCTGTGCATTTCTTTAATTCTCATCGGAGTTGTAGAACGAATCCCAGAAACTTTTACTTTAACATGAGCAATTAGTTTAGCTTCATTGCAAATAGCTTGTAAGTGCTGCCACCGTTGATACAGTGCAGTGGTGGCCGGTGACCTCTGCAAAGAGCAATAAAGGATAAAATTAAAAGTTCCTCCATTCTTGACAAGTCAGTTGCAAAGTTCATTCATTTTACAAACACGTTGCAATTTAAACCATTTGCAAAGTTGAAACAAGTCTTTATCGCAAAACTGCAAATTGTTATCTCCCTAAATGCTCCCCAACTTTTCCCTTTTGCTCTGAGCAATGGTGCTCGTGGTCTGCCAGTTGGATGCTAAGGTTTGCTCGCAACTTCCACTGGACTTACTGGCCATAGGCTTCAGTGCAAGTTTCATGTGACTTCTGCGCAGCTCTGGAATAGTCATGCGATAGCAGGATGCAGACAAGTCGCACCGATGTTTTTGATCTCTCGACTTGCCTGAGAATTGCTGATTCCCATCTCTCTAAATTTTATGCGGCTGAATTCCCTTTATGATTTTCTATGGGAGCAGCAATGTGGGGTACATTTTGCAAAATTTTATGTATGAGCTGCAGCAAAATTCTGCAACATGTGAACACAATGCATTAGTAATGTGTGAGCACTGCAGTTCTGGAGTGCTTGTTCCTCTAATTGTGCGAGTTTAACGCTTGGACCCTCTTGATTTGAGTAATGAATATAATTATAAGTTTTTGAGCATTTTTCCGTCAGACCCCGCTTGAGGTTAAAAATTACTGAAATGGATGGAAAAAGCACTCAAATGTTATTAGAACAGTATGGGGAAGACACCTGGACATGTATCTTACTCCCAGGTTGCTGCTGGGAAGTACAAAACTAAATATATTTTTTTAAAAATAGGGCGGGGTCCCCCTGTTTTTGATAACCAGCCAAGGTAAAGCTGACAGCCGTAGGCTGATATTATCAGGCTGGTAAGGTCCATGGTTATTTGGCCCCTCCCAGCCTAAAAATAGCAGCCCACAGCCGCCCCAGAAGTGGAATATCCATTACTTGATCCAATTCTGGTGCTTTGCCCGGCTTTTCCCGATTACCCTGGTGTGGTGGCAATCAATGTAATACTTTTGGGGTTGATACCAGCTGTGAATTGACAGCTGGCATCAAGCCCAGGGGTTTTTAATGGAGTGGCGTCTATCAGACACCCCCATTACTAATCTCCTAAACTGAAACCTCCCCACAGTGTCTCTCATTCACCAATTTATGCAAGGTCTCACTGAGCGTAGCGTTGACTTTGCAGCTGTGATGATGAGAGTTATAGTCACTACCCCGTGCCTGTGAATGGCTGTACTTTACTGATACAGTGCTGGAGTTACCGTCGGGGATTGTGTGGAGTTTCATGGGAACATTTACTTAATAAATTGGTGAATGAGAGCTAGTGTGGGGGAGTCTTAGTTTATTTGAACAATTTTTTCCTGTGTGGATTTATCCACGGCCAGACTCGGGTCCATCTTTCTGGTTCTGGATACAGCCCCTATTTGCCACATTAGTAACTTGAAGTCCTCATATTGAGGGTAAGATTTCTTGCCTGATGGAACCAGTGTAAATGGACACTTGGCTATAGACGTCTGACCAGAAGAAGAGGGCTATGGAGGGAGTAGAGGTGGATGGGGACCACCATCGTAAATGTCTGTCACCAGCACCAGGCAATGAAGTGATATGCGACTCCGGAGACATTGTAGCTGCAGTAGTCTATGCCTCACTAAGTTAGCGGCAATATAATATAAATGAGGCGTCACATGATCGATGCAAGGTCAGATAGGCAAGGTCGGCAATCACAGCCACAAAACGCAACATCAAGTCAATAAGAAGAAAGAAACAACAAGGAAAAGATACAAAGTATCAGCGAAAATAATAAATATGTGTCCAATATAAACCTCACCGCTACATTGTCTGCAGAGGGAAGGCCGGCCGATTCTCTACAGATGGATGGATGGATGATGGATAGATAGATTGAGGGATAGGGGATGGATGGATAGATAGTTACATACATGGATTACTGCAGTGCTACCCCCTTCATGTATCGGTGCTGTGATCCTGAGGCTCGCACCCCCTCTTCTTCCTCTGTATAGCGGACGTCACACCTTGCTTGTGATGACCTTTTTTTATCTTTTTATCTGATCCTCTGACCCCTCCACTGAGTTTCTGGAGGAGCCAGCTGAATGAACCAATGCTTGCTCCTGAGCTGAAATCGTCCATATAAGACTTTGTAGATTTTCTTTCTTCCTCGTCGCTGATCTTGGTCTTTTCTTTTATTACTTCTTAATTTCTGCGTGTATTTAAGCCTTTATCCTGGAATAGTTGTTTGAATGTTTAATTACTTGGAAATGTATGTGAATAGCGTGCAATCATTACTCCCTTCTATGCATACTATAATTTACAGGAATACGGCACCTCTAATAATTAGTGGCGGGTGATACATTGCTGCCGGCACTGATATATTTACCAGGACTGTCAGTGTGTGGTGGGGACCTCCCATGGCTCCTGCAGCATTCAGCACTAAATTACTGTAGAATTATCAATTTTATGGCTCTTGTCCCAGGATTATATTGCAGCTATAAAGAAATACCCAGGAAGATACAGTGTGACCTTATGGAACAGTCCATATATCACCCCTGGTAACATTCGGCTGCACTTGCACCATGATCCTCCATGGTTATTTGATATTGCCAGGTGTTACACCTCGTAGCTCCCCTGTTGCAAGTAATGATGTGGTCTCCCATTCCTTGCCTGCCATGGGTCATCCTGCTCAGCAGCGCCAAAGGTTCAGGAGACTACACAATGTGCAGAGGATAGCTACTCAGGGAAGCAGCAAGAATCTCGTTATCCCTGCATCTTGTGAAGCCACAGATCCCGCCTCTATGTCTTAGAGGCAGGAGAATGAGTATGTGCACCACGTGGCAGGTTTTGAATCGCCCACTGACATCACACGGCTTGATGACGAGGCTGGTGATGTGGTGAACCCTGATTGGCCGGGCTGGGATGTCGTGGATCCCGATTGGGTCAAATCCGTCGTCTCCACCTCGTGCCCACCTTTGGGTGGAGCTGCGCCTCCTTAAAAGCCCCGCTTTCCAATATAGTGGCGCGCGACCGTCCTCTTTTGTTGGATGACTAGCAGTGTGCTGCTACGCGGCTGTACAGGCATTATTGTCGTCTTGTGGGCTTTGCCCTTGCTGCTCCGGCAGCACCTTGTTTTGCAGGTCGTGTCCCTGCCTTCGGTGAGCTCCTCGGGACCTCCTCAGACTCGCCTTGTTATTGAAGCACACGTGCGCGGGCACCGCTGTGCTACCCACGTTTCCGTGACTTCCGTTTGGGCACACGTGAGTGGGCGCCGCGGTGCTTCTTCGTGCAACAAGGGCACTGAGCTGTAAGCCCCATCCCATACAACCCTCACGGGTTAGGGCGAGCCGGTGTAAACAGATCGTCTGTTACGTAACAAACGATCATCAGCAACAACCCGCTCACTCTCTAACGACCATCGCAGCGGTCCCCTACACCGCACAGTGGACCTTGACCGGCGGAAGCTGCCTCTTCACCATCTTAGCACGCTTCCCCGGGTCCCCCTCGTAACAGCCAGGTTTTTTATATTGTTGGACAGCTTGGTAGGACATTTGGCATAAGCTAACATGGCTGTATAGCGAATTCCACCAATTTGGAAGGGATGAGTTGATCATATATTGTATATGGGGACCTCCCAACTCCCCTTTGGCAAGAATCCATAGAGAAAAGAGAAGGGGAGAATTGTCTTCATAGGGGGATGTCACACCAGTGATGGCTAGGTAGAAGGTACCATATGCACCTGAGCTGTCCCTCCAAGCTAGGGGTCCCTAGGCTAATCTCTGTCCCCAAGATTACCCCTGAAGGTGGAGATGCTTGGGTCCCATATCTTGTTATATTTCTGGATATGACTCACTTAAATATCTGCCTCCTTCCACCGAGGGAGTAAAGAGGCAGGAAAACAAGGTAACACACAGGCAATACAGGCAAGGCGACAAGTATAACAAGGCTCCAGGATCTTTTTGAGCTGGAAGCTGTGCTCTGGTAAAGGAACAAATATCTCTGCTCCTCCACTGTAGTCATAATATAAATTCTATATTCGGCATGGAGTGAAGTCAGGGGAGGATAGATAAAGTGGAACGGAGCGATAATTACAAGCTGCAGCTGAAATGAAGGCTAAGGGAATTGTCAGCGAACAGTCCACTGAGCTTTAAGGAGGGCCTGCCATCAATTAAACATTGAGACCTACTAACCCCAAGTCCCCCAGAGGTTACATCAGGTTGTGGTGTTGGGTAGGTAGGGGGGCGATGCTGTTTCTAGTGAGACAATGGTGTTGGTAGGGAGACAATGGTGCTTGTAGAAGGACAATGGTATTTGTAGGGGGACAATAGTTTTGGTGGGAGACAGTGGTGTTTGTAGGTGGACAATGGTGTTTGTGAGGGACAGTTATGTTTGTAGGGGTATAATGGTGTTAGTATGGAGACAATGGTGTTGGTGAGAGACAGTTATATTGGTAGGTGGACATTGGTGTTTATAGGGGGACAATGGTGTTAGTATGGGGACAATGGTGTTAGTGTAGGGACAATGGTGTTGGCGAGAGACAGTTATATTGGTAGGTGTACAATGGTGTTTATAGGGGGACAATGGTGTTAGTATGGGGACAGTGGTGTTGGCAGGAGACTGTTATGTTGGTAGGGAGACAATGGTGTTTGAAGGGGGACAATGGTGTTTGTAGGGGGACAATAGTGTTTGTATGGGGACAATGGTGTTGGTATGAGGACAATGGTGTTGGGGGGACAGTTATGTTAGTATGGGACAATGGTGTTTGTAGGGGGACAGTGGTGTTTGTAGGGGGACAGTGGTGTTTGTAGGGGGACAATTTTGTTTGTAGGGGGATAATGGTGTTTGTAGGGGGACAGTGGTGTTTGTAGGGGGACAATAGTGTTTGTAGAGGGACAATGGTGTTGGTATGAGGACAATGGTGTTGGGGGGACAGTTATGTTAGTATGGGACAATGGTGTTTGTAGGGGGACAATGGTGTTTGTAGGGGGACAATGGTGTTTGTAGGGGGACAATAGTGTTTGTAGAGGGACAATGGTGTTAATATGGGGACAGTGGTGTTGGCAGGAGACAGTTATATTGGTAGGGGGACAATGGTGTTTATAGGGGGACAATGGTGTTAGTATGGTGACAGTGGTGTTGGCAGGAGACAGTTATATTGGTAGGGGGACAATGGTGTTTATAGGGGGACAATGGTGTTAGTATGGGGACAATGATGTTGGCAGGAGACAGTTATGTTGGTAGGGGGACAATGGTGTTTATAGGGGGACAATGGTGTTAGTATGGTGACAGTGGTGTTGGCAGGAGACAGTTATATTGGTAGGGGGACAATGGTGTTTATAGGGGGACAATGGTGTTAGTATGGGGACAATGGTGTTGGCAGGAGACAGTTATGTTGGTAGGAAGACAATGGTGTTATTATGAGGACAATGGTGTTATTATGAGGACAATGGTGTTGTTATGAGGACAATGGTGTTGTTATGAGGACAATGGTGTTGTTATGAGGACAATGGTGTTGTTATGAGGACAATGGTGTTGGTGAGGGACAGTTATGTTGGTCGGGGACAATGGTGTTTGTAGGAGGCAATGGTATTTGTAGGGGACAGTGATGTTGGTAGGAGGGAAATAGTGTTGGTAGGAGGACAATGGTGTGGTTATGAGGACAATGGTGTTGTTATGAGGACAATGGTGTTGTTATGAGAACAATGGTGTTGTTATGAGGACAATGGTGTTGTTATGAGGACAATGGTGTTGTTATGAGGATAATGGTGTTGGTGAGGGACAGTTATGTTGGTCGGGGACAATGGTGTTTGTAGGGGGAAATGGTATTTGTAGGGGACAGTGATGTTGGTAGGAGGGAAATAGTGTTGGTAGGAGGACAATGGTATCTGGAAGGAATAAAAAAAAATCTGATGGGAAACAAAGGGATCTTTTGGAGGTCAGAGGGGTCTATTGGACAGTATGGTATGGAAGGGAAAGTGGGGGGTCTGAAGGGGTTCAGACAAGTCTGGAGGGCAGAAAGCTGTCTGAAGGGAACATAACTAGAGAAGGATAGAAGTCTTGAGGTAGAAACAGATGTCTGGAAGTTACAGAGATATTTAGAGTAGGACAGAATCTCGTCTGCAGGGTAACATGTAGCAATGTAGACATGTTCATACTAAAAATCCCTATTTGAAAAACATTTACAGTAGGCCCACATTTACAGGGATCTGTTACAGAATTTTGCATTCTGTACATGTACCTAACTACAAAGTATTTCTTTTGTTTTTTTCCTTTCCTTGGCAATGGTTGAATAACAGTGGTTAAGATAATTGTTTTACGTTAATTTAGTAAAAATGTGGTTATTGAATGGGGTAATGTGAAAAAAAACCCCTATACAACACCTAAGAATGTAGAAGCTGTTAGCAGAAGCAACACCACCATTGTCACCAGTGGTCCGGGCAGCAATACTACCAAACAGAGGCCATAAATGACCTCCTTTGCCTCCAGCAAGCTTATTGGTGGGGAGAATCATCGGAAGGCATCACTCATCTCAGTCATAAAAGGATGATGTTACCTCTGACAGCGACACCATCAGTTTGAGTCAGGGTTCTGCGGAGAACACTCTGCCTGATCATAAATTATTAAGAGGGATAATTTTTGGACCTTTTTTTTAGTTGTAACATGAAAAGTCTGACATTGTGTTTTTAAATGGACTGATGGTTATTAGCGGGTTAGCATCCATTTCTATGGTGAGGACACTTTAGTTTCACATAATGTGTTTGCGTTAAAGAGCTTGAAAATTATTGGATTTGCTCCTAGGAGACCTTAAAATGATGCAGATGTCTTTTTAGGTGAATTTGATACTTCGTGGTATTTAAATTTTTTACGCAAATCGGTATTGAAGTAAGTTGGAATTTTGGGAAAAATTTGACAAATTCGAATTTCAAAACATTGTTATTTTCTGACAACTAATTGATAACTCTATTTTCTGGGGCATTTCATTGGAGGGCATCCCTCATCTCAGTCATAGAAGGATGATGTTACCTCTGACAGCGACACCATCAGTTTGAGACAGGATTCTGCAGAGAACTGTCTGCCTGATCACAAATGACTAAGAGGGATAATTTTTGGACCTTTGTTTAGTTATGAAAACTCTGACATTGTCTTTTAAAATGGGCTGATGGGTATTAGCGGGTTACCAGCCGTTTCTATGGTGAGGACACTTTCACATAATGTTGTGTTTGTGTTAAAGAACCGGAAAATTATTGGATTCACTCTTAGGAGACCTCAGAATGTTGCACATGTCTTTTTATAATTTGATACTTTGTTGTATTGCAAATTTTTACCCAAATTGGTTTTGAAGTATGTTGGAATTTTTGGAAAAATCTGACAAATTCGAATTTCAAAAGATTGTTATTTTCTGACAACTAATTGATAACTCTATTTTCTGGGGCGTTTCATTGGAGGGCATCACTCATCTCATTCATAGAACGATGATGTTATCTCTGACAGCGACACCATCAGTTTGAGACAGGATTCTGCGGAGAACTGTCTGCCTGATCACAAATGACTAAGAGGGATAATTTTTGGACCTTTTTTTAGTTATAACATGAAAACTGACATTGATTAGCGGGTTACCAGCCATTTCTATAGTGAGGACACTTTCACATAATGTTGTGTTTGTGTTAAAGAACTTGAAAATGATTGGATTCGCTCCTAGGAGACCTGAGAATGTTGCACGTCTTTTTATAATTTGATACTTTGTGGTATTGCAAATTTTAACCCAAATTGGTTTTGAAGTAAGTTGAAATTTTTGGCGAAAAATCTGACAAATTCGAATTTCAAAAGATTGTTATTTTCTGACAACGAATTGATAACTCTACTTTTTATTTGAGACTGAGGGGATCTTTATGTTTGGGATTTATGTATTTATTTCGGCAGTTGTATTTAATTGATTTTACTGTGGAAGTGTGTGTTATTTCTGCTCGGCTCTATGCATAATCCAGAACAAAATCATTCTGTGCCGAGAAGCAGCCAACTGTGACTTCAGCAGCACCCAGCGATGGACAGCTCTAATGTATGAATAAAAGGTGGCGACAGCTGCTCTCTCTGGTGCTGAATGGGAATGTTTGACAGCTGTAATTGTAAAGTACTCTTGCATGGAATATTTGTTAAGCACTTAACACGCACGCTTCACTTAACCCTGGCTTATTATTTGATTAAACATGATACCAGACTCTCGGAGATAGCATTGCAAGAGGGGAACATACCTGCACTGAGGCGGAGGGGCAACAATTGTGTATATTCATTTTTTTAAAGGAACGCTAAACCCAAAAATGATTGATAAAAGTGAACAGAACCCAGCCTCATCCATGCAGATCCGTTCCATTTTTGACTAACTTTGAGCACTTGGGTCTTTGAATGCTCGATGGAATTTTGTCGCCTCTCTGCTATAAGTGAATGTAAGTGACAGGTTCTGGGTTTGAGTCTCACTTTACCTAGAGGGTTAATGTCTTTATTCCCTGCCAGCAAGCAGTCATTACAATCTCTGGTGTTTCTGGTTTGGACCACTCCCAGTCCCTTTATATACCCTCTGTTACCAGCAGAGGTTGCCAGTTATTCTCATTGATTTTAATGCTTGATCTGGAGGTGAAAGGAGCTGGTGGAGCCTTTTCTTTAGTGGCTGCAGTCTTGGTACTGACTGCAGCAGTTTATTGTTGTTTTCCCCCGTCTGTCTTCCTTCCTCGGTGTGTTGTTTCAGTGCAGCAGTGGGACTAGTTATCCTTACCTACCCACTCCCTAGCCAGGACTATTGTAGGGTCATTCATAGCTTCAGGATCCTGTTTGGCAACAGCTGAGGAACTTGTATAGGGACTGGCTAGGAGTGCAGGGTACAGCGGCAGGTAAGTGTAGCAGGTGTCCATCTTCCCTCTTACTAGCGTTAGGGCCCATAGTTGTTAAAGTGGCCCCCTTGTTTGTCATGGTGTTACCCCTGTTAGTTGTGTGTTTGGCCTCACGCCAGACCTTTCCCAAGTCCGTGCTGTGACATGATGAAGGAAAAGGTATTTTTCCAAAATGCATTGACTGTACAATAAAGTCAAGAACAAAGGAACCTGTCCATTATCATCATTATTGCAGCGCGGTTTAACCCCTTTATCTCCACATTTCCAGTGGGTCTTAGTCATGAGATAGCTCCTGGTTTTCCATTGGAAACAGAGTATTTGGGGAAGGGCTTATATTGCAGCCAGATGCCTTGCAGCAGTGTTCCCCAACTCCAGTCCTCAGGAGCCACCAACAGAGCGCATTTTCAGGATTTCGTAGTATTGCACAGGTGATAACTTAATCACGTGCACAAGTGATGATTCCAGTACCTGGGCAATGCTAAGGAAAACACGCACTGTTGGTGGCTCTTGAGGACTGGAGTTGGGAAACACTGTCTTCCAGAAGTGGCAGATTTGTGGGTAACCGGCCGGTCCCCCGGGACACCTAATGACGGATTCTTTGTCTACTTTCTAGAGCTTTGTTGGCAAAATGTTGCAGGATAGAAGAAAAAGGATGAAAAGAGATTCACAAAGGCAGACATTACGGGATCGGATGGTTGGGTTGGCTGAAATCTAGAGTAACATGGAAGCAGTGCCAGGAATAGTTTTGTATTTTTACATTTCAGCTTGGCCTTCTCTAGAGGCCAAACCTGCAACTTCTGGGCAAAGCAGAGAGGAACCGTAAGACCGAGCGGCACAAGGCTTTCCTGTGATGCTGCCTCTTCTTTCAAGCAATCAACCTTGACCTATTGGCCATATCTTGCAGTCAGCTTTCCAGGCTCTCAGTATTGACCAGCTCCTCTTTGTATAAGTAATCCATACCTGATTGGTCAGGGTTCAACAACCCGAACCTCCACCGATCAGCTGTCTGCAGCTCCAGTGATAGTATGTAAACAGCGAATGGAGCAGAACAGCACAGCTCTGTTCACAGTGTGGTGACATTTTCCAGGACCTGAGCCAAGATCACGTTCATTTTAATAGGACCTGAGATGCAGTCCCTGAGAATGGCCACTAGGTGGTGTATGGAGCTGTGATGTTAAACATCTGAAAACATCTGATTGGCAGGGGTGTCAGGTATCAGACCAGTCTGATGTTGATAACCTATCCTAAATAAAACCCTTTTAGGTCTCCATTCACGATAGTCTAATGTAGGACTAAATGACCATTTGCTGTCCGTAGGGGTCTCCTGACACTTCCTGGACCAATGATGTTGCTGAAGTTGAGAATCGAGTAGTTCGAGTCTGAACACTAGATTCTTTTATTCACAGCAGAGAAGCTGCCACTAGATGGTAAAGGTAGCAACTCTCTCCCCTCTCCCCATTGAAAACACAAAGACACTTTGGGAAGTATGGAAAGTCCAATGTCCAGGCAGCTGGGGGACATTATCGGCTGACCACTATGAGTACCTTTAAGGGGTGTTCTTAAGTTGAGACTTTATCTCATATCCATTGGATAGGGAACAACTTCCCGCTGGTTGAGGGTCCAAGCATTAGTTCCCTCACCAATTCTGAAGTGCTCCTTGTGAATGGAGTTCACTCATTTGCACCTCCACTTATGGGAACGCCAAAAACCAGCTCTCTGTCATGATCCAGGACTGGTATTCCCCGCTCCAGAGTTTCCCAGACCCGGCCTGGTCATGTCAGGGGTTAACTCCCATCGGCCTCGTTCCGGTGTCAGGAGACATTATATCTGGGCACTGCACCGGCGTTCCTGCGCTGGTTATAGTTTTGCTCTGCAGCCTGTGACTGGCTCTGGTGAGATTTCCTGTTTGATCTGACTCCTTGTTACTGTGCCCTGACTTGTACCCTCCCCCGTTCGTCCATCTGTCCCAGTCCCTGACATCCTGCTCCTGTCAGTTGGTTTCCCATCCTGGTTCATCCACCTTTCCGTGTTTGTGTCTCCTCACCTTACGGTTTTGTGTTCTCTTCCCTGTGCCCTTCGTATTCCCCTCTGCATACCTGATGTCCCAACATCTGACTTCGGTTCTGTTTTCTGACCTGATTTTGAACCTCCCTTTGCTGTGACTTGACTTTCCCGGCTAGACCCTGACTGTTTGACTACTCTATTGCCCCCTGGTGGTTCCCCTGTGAACTGCCTGCTGAAGTTACTCTGCTGTACTTCAGCCTTTTTTCTGTTTCAGTGTTACCTTGACTCTCCTTCACTACTCTGCTGCCACCTAGTGGGGAATACGCTGTACTACGTCTTACCAGCCCTTTGTACAGCATGACACTCTCAACTATTTCTGGCAGTCCTATTAAGAATGATTAGAGCCAAAATACACTTGATTGACCACCTCTCCTTTTACACGGGGCTCTTTAGAGTCTTGATTCAGTGGATTGATTGAGGTCCAAGTGGTTGGTGTCCAATAAAATGGAAGATATCCCTCTATCATATGGATAGGGTATAACATACAAACTTTAGAGATCTTCTTTAAGAGATCTCAATAATAATGACAGAGTTTTGCACAAACTTTGCCAACTGTCATGGCGGTGGCAGTCTCTGTTCACATTGCAGATTCTGACACTCTGCCCATTGGTTTCTCTGGTGTGTGGGATCAACACAGGCAGACTCTGGTGTTGAAATGCTGTGTGCTGATTCATAAGCAGGCTAAAAAACTCACTGCTAGTCTGCTTGTGAGTCTCCTTTGATCACATGTTGTGGGAAAGTCAATCCCATTTGCTCCTCTCCTATTTATGCTAGATGCAATCTTCCACCTATACCAGCTATAGTTTATTCAGTGTTGGTCTGTGACTTGGTGAAATTGTTGCTGTATGCTTGGAACAGTTTTGGAGTTTATCCCTGTTGTCTTGTTTCTTCCTTCCTGCTCTTGTTTTCCTCCCAATCCCTTATTGTCTTATACTTCTGTGAGTGTTGAGCGACAGAGTTTTGGTTTTCCCTGTCTATTTCTGTGGGTTTCACTTCACTCCTGTCCCATCAGACCTTGGGGGAGAGAGAAATCAGGTGAGGACTGGTCAGGAGCAGGGCCAGGAAGGAGACTCAGACCTCTCCACCATCAGGAGTATCCCTGAGATTAGAGATAGCATATTGCCCCTTAGCATGAGGGTCAGCCTAGGAGCCTTGGTTTTATGCTATTCCATAGTCATCATGACATCTCCTTAAGAAAGGATTACTGTTTTTTTTTTCTATTTTTAATGTATTTTCTACAAGGAGACGATGTACTGGATAATCCTCGACGCAGTCACATCCAGAAAATGGCAAGGAAATGTCATTCCCATTGTGAATCCTGACATGATCGTTCAGACGTTGCTCAAAATATATTAATTAAATTCTAACACTTTTTGGCAACAGTAATTCATCAAAACCCATCGTATTCATTGATCCATTTTACTGATCTTCATGAACATAAATAAGTCGTTTTTAAAATGCGCCGCAGCTGCCAAAAAAAAGCTCTGCTCCCGCGTTCAATCTGTGCCGGCTCCTCCAAACAGATGCTAATCTCAAAGTGGATTTGGTGAGTCCTAAAATTCATTGTAACCATTTTCTAATGAAATCTGGTCACTTTACGCTTTGTTTAGTGTCATTTTATCTAAGACATATGAGAAATGTGTAACAGGAGCTTTTATTGCAGCACATCGGTGACACGGCTGCACGGAGGCGACATGCAATGGCCGGGCGGAAATCCATTGATCCGTGATCCCTTTTGCAGAATTGACCTAGAAAGATGAAAGAAATATCACATCGGCCTCTATTCATCATTTTCTTATTTTCAAGTCTCTTTTCTTTCTGTCTCATATTTTTTTTCTTTTTTGCACCAAATTCTTCAAAATGGTGCAAATGGTTTACACACTTTGATCAAAATTTAAAATGCTCTTAATTTTTGTCTTTTACCTTTTTTTTGCATTTTATTTAACAGCAAAATATCACATATTACGCTAACATATTACATAATTTGTGCAAACATTTCCAGGGAAGGAGGAATAAAGTACATTTGTGCAAAAATGTTTTCACTGGTTGAAAAAAGAATTAATTGGCTGCAAACATCTGGGAAGCAAAAAAAGCTGTGCAATAATCATGCAGGTCAGTCTAAGGCACACCTGTGCAATAATCATGCTGTATAATCAGCATCTCAGCAAAGGAGAAGTGCTCATTCACTCTAACTTAGACAAATTTGGGAACAATATCTGTGAGAAAAAGGTCTTTTACTGTGGCCAGCCTAAGGCGCACCTGTGCAATTATCATGCTATAGGAGTTATAATGTATTGAGGGGACATAAATTGCATGGGAGGCACTTCAGGGGAATAATGCTGTTGGGGCAGTATAGTATATGGAGGGTCCAAGTGGGGACATAAATTGTATGGGGGCACTTTGGGGGAATAATACTAAAGGAGGCATTATAATGTTTTGAGGGTCACTGTGGGGAAATAAATAGTATGGGGGACACTTTGGGGGAATAATGCTAAAGGAGGCATTATAATGGGTTGAGGGTCACTGTGGAGGCATCATCGTGGGCGTTAGGCACTGTGAGAGCATCAGTTTGTGGGGAGAGGGCAAATTGTGTGTGCAAAGTAACTGTGGGGATACCATACTGTTTGGGGGGGACTTTTTGGTTGGAATCCTATTATAAAGGGGCCATGAATAAGTGCATTAGTGGGGGAGAACACTAGGACTTTAATTGGAGCATAATCACTATGTTCATGCATACTACGTCCCTCTCCCTGGGGGGAGAGGGACGTAGGGGGCACTAATTATGGCTATTTCTATGGGACCCCATTGTTTCCATATATGTCCCCGGCGGCTGATGGAAAAAAGAATTAAAATAGTATCAAAGGCAACCACATCCAAAGTTTTGGAAAGTTTTATATCGCAGCTGTCTGAACTCACATAATAAGCAGTAAATTTGGGGAGCGAGCTCTGACATGTGGTCGTCACTTTGAAATAAAGAGGATCCTACCTGGTTGTAGAGAGCTAATTGATGGCGGAGTCCTGCGATTGTTCTTAGACATCAGTCGGAGGCGTCTTCAGATCCGCAGCCTGAAGGTGGCTCGAGGTTAACGTTCTGCGCTCAATAAACCAGGTTTATATCCTTTAATTCTACACTCTCTACTTCCAATCTACCACTCTCCAAACTCATAAAGCTGGCGATTAAATTGAATCAATACGAACATATGGGCAATATTTCACGCTTTTTTTGTGTTTTAAATTTTTATGGCTTTATTTGAGAAGATCTATTGCAGGATGTTCTTTCTAAGATTCTATCACGACCCTTTAAAAGCTGGCGAGACCCTTAGTGCTGTCCTCCTTATAGTCTGTTTGTGCCGTGTTATTCCGGGAATCAGTTTTATCTTTCCTCTAGGGTCAATATTGAGATTAATATTCTTTTTAGAATATTGCATGTAACTGTTAGTACATCAGATTTTCCATGGATGCTATGTGAGCGATAGGGGTGGAATAATCGCCGTGAAAGGGATCGCAAAAGCAACCGGGCTCGGAGGTGCATGGGGATGTGCGTCTGTTACGTCCGGGTGGTGGAAACACTGGACCGTACACCGGGTTCCCTTGGGGAGGCAGCCAGGCCGGTCACCCCGCCAGAGGGTCTTGATGCACGGCAGCCGAAGCACTATTGGTAGCAAGACAGTCCGTAGGGGAGCTGGAAGGTAGATGTTGCTGAGAACACGGAGTTCTAGACGGTAGCCCGGGTGACGAGGCTCAGGGTCCGAGGCCGGGTGGTAGGGTCAGGTGGAATCCGGAACCTGCTGAGCGATGGGACAGGTCACCAAATGGAGCCAGGGACTTGAGACTGGCGGAGCTGCAGAGGTGGTGGAAAAGCCGCCTAAGTCACCGTCAGGGTACTGGAACGGACGTGGTCCGGAGCGGCTGGCGTGGCAGGGCAGGCTCTGCGAGACAGACAGGGATTAATACAGGACACAGCAATACGGGGACCTGAACTCCTAGCTTGTTAAACACGTAGAACAGGCCCCGCCCACCAGGAAAGAGAATCTTAATATACCCTGTACCTGTCTATGCAATTTCCTGTTTCTAGGTGCTGGCCCTTTAAGAAAGGGTCAATGACCGCGCGCGCGCCCTAATGCACATGCGCGAGGCCCGTGTACCAGAAGCCAGTCCAGGGAGCGGTGCAGAGGAAGCAGGAGTGCCCAGCAGGGTGTCCCACGTCACAGAGGAGCGCCGGGAGCGGGGAGCTGGACGCATGGAGGGCGCAGGCGGGGAAGAGGAGGCCGGGACCGGAGTGGTGAGCAGGGGACGCCGCCGGGGAGCGGGGAGCGGGCCACGGGCACCGGAGAGCGGGGCACGGGGACCGGGAAGCGTGACAGTACCCCCTCCCCCACGCCCCCCTCCCTGCAACCGGGACAGGAAGGCACGAATCAGAGGAGTGCCAACATTCTCCCGGGGCTCCCAGGACCTATCCTCGGGACCATAACCCGCCCAGTCCACCAGGAAGTATTGCCGACCTCGCACGGTCTTCATGGCCACGATATCCCTTACCGCATAGATGTCATCGTCAGCAATAGGAGGCGGAGCAGTACCGGCATCAGCGGAGAAGGGACCAAAGACGACAGGCTTGAGCAAGGAGACATGGAAGGAATTGGGTATCCGCATCGTGGCCGGGAGCTACAGCTTGTAGGAGACTGCATTAATCTTGCTGATGACTTTAAACGGCCCGATGTAACGAGGACCCAACTTGTATGATGGTAACTTCAATCGGACATATTTGGATGCAAGCCAGACCAGATCACCTGGGGAGAAATACGGGGGATCCAGGCGCCTCTTGTCCGCATGTCTCTTCATCCGCAAAGAAGCACGTTCTAGGGAAGTCTTGACAGAGTTCCATATGGCTGAGAAGTCCTGGACTAGAGCATCTGCCGCGGGGACATCGGAAGCCGAGGATACTGGCAACGGGACAGAAGGCTGAAGTCCGTAAACGACCTGGAATGGAGAGCTGGAGGTGGACTCGCTGATGTGTTGGTTGTGGGAGAATTCAGCCCAAGGTAGGAGTGTGGACCAATCGTCATGATGGATGTTGACGTAGTGGCGCAGGAAGGAGGTCAGGATCTGATTGACCCGTTCCACTTGGCCATTCGACTGAGGGTGGTAGGCCGAAGAAAAGTCCAAGGATACTCCCAGATGTTTGCAGAGAGCCCTCCAGAAGCGCGAGGTAAACTGAGTTCCTCTGTCGGACACAATGTGTGCGGGAAAGCCATGCAATCGGAATATGTGTTGTATGAAGGAGTCAGCTAGCTCCTGGGCAGAGGGCAGCCCGGCCATGGGAACGAAGTGAGCCATCTTTGAGAAACGGTCCACCACAACCCATATGACCGTGTGTCCGGAGGACAAGGGTAAGTCCGTAATGAAGTCCATTGCAATATGTTGCCACAGAACGGAAAGAATGGGCAAAGGCAAAAGACGTCCATATGGCAGGTGCTTGGGTGTCTTGTTCCGGGCACAGGATGGACAGGCTGAGACGAAGGTGGCGATGTCTTTACGGAGGGACGGCCACCAATAGTGATGGACAATCGTACTCCAAGTCTTCTTCTGACCAGCATGGCCGGCGATCTTCGAGGCATGGCCCCATTGCAGGACTCTCTGTCTGTCAGTATCTGAGACATAGGTTTTCCCAGGGGGTATCTGAGTCAGAGCGATAGGAGCCACCGGAATGACTTTACTGGGGCTGATGATGGGCTGGAACGTCTCCTCCTCCAGCTCTACGGGCGCGAAGGACCTAGACAAGGCGTCTGCCCGCACGTTCTTATCCGCGGGCCGAAAATGGAGTTGGAAATCAAATCGAGCAAAAAACAAGGACCAGCGGGCTTGTCGCGGGTTCAGTCTTTGGGCTGACCGCAGGTACTCCAGATTCTTGTGATCCGTGTAGATGATCACAGGGTATACTGCTCCCTCCAGGAGGTAGCGCCATTCCTCCAAGGCCAGCTTGATGGCCAGTAGTTCCCGATCACCGATGGTTTAGTTGCGTTCGGGTGCCGAGAAGCTCTTGGAGAAGAATCCGCAAGTGACCATCTTCCCGGAGGAGGATTTCTGCATCAACACTGCCCCGGCCCCTGAGGAGGAGGCATCCACCTCTAAGGTGAACTGTCAGTTCAATTCAGGGCGATGGAGAACCGGGGAAGAGGCAAACGCCTGTTTCAAGGAGCAGAACGCGGTATCGGCCGCCGGTGGCCAGCCCTTAGGATTAGCTCCCTTCTTAGTCAAGGCAGAGAGAGGCGCAGTCAAGGCAGAGAAATGCGGGATGAATTGACGATAATAGTTTGCAAAGCCAAGGAAGCGTTGGATAGCCTTTAGTCCGGAAGGAGGAGGCCAGTTGAGGATGGAAGACACTTTCTCTGGGTCCATCTGCAGGCCAGTGTCCGAGATTACATAACCCAGGAAGGGAAGGGACGACTTGTCAAAGACGCACTTCTCGTACTTGGCGTACACACGGTTCTCTCTAAGTCTTTGGAGTACTAGCTGCACGTTCTCTCTGTGGGTCTGTAGGTCCGGAGAGAAGACCAGGATGCCATCCAGATATACCACGACACAGACATAGAGGAGATCTCTGAACACGTCGTTCACCGGTTCTTGGAAGACTGCCGGAGCATTACACAGACCAAAGGGCATGACACAATACTCGTAGTGCCCATCCCGAGTGTTGAATGCGGTCTTCCATTCATCTCCAGAGCGAATGCGAACCAGGTTATAGGCCCCACGGAGGTCCAACTTGGTGAATACACGAGCTCCTCGGAGCCGATCGAATACTTCGGGGATGAGTGGCAGAGGGTATTTGTTTTTTACGGTGATCTGGTTTAATCCCCGGTAGTCAATGCAAGGGCGCAGATCACCTTCCTTCTTCTTGACGAAGAAAAAACCTGCTCCGGCAGGGGACGAGGATCTCTGAATGAACCCCTTTGCCAGGCTCTCGGTGATATAGGCAGACATGGCCCGTGTTTCAGCAGGGGACAAGGGGTATATCCTTCCTCTAGGAGGCGTAGTTCCCGGCAGTAGGTCGATGGCACAGTCGTAGGGACGATGAGGCGGTAGTACCTCTGACTCCTTTTTATCAAACACGTCCGTGAAGGACCAGTAGGCAGAAGGCAGTCCTGGTAGAGACTCTGGAACCGGAGGTCGTCGGATGGGCTGTATGGATTTCAGGCATCTCTCGTGACACGAGGAGCCCCATTGGGTAATTTCACCTGTACTCCAGCTGACCGACAGTTCGTGTGCCCGTAACCATGGGAGTCCCAGCAGGATCTGATGAGACATACTTGGGAGGACGTAGAAGGTGATGTTTTCGGTGTGCAGGGCACCGATCCGTAATTCCACAGGTTTGGTGATCAACGAGACGGTGTCAGAGAGGGGTCTCCCATCTACAGAGGCGATCACCAGCGGTTTCTCTAGTGGGAGAACAGGCACCTGGTACTTATCCACCGTGGCCTGCTAAATGAAGTTGCCTGCTGCTCCGGAATCGAGATATGCCTCTGTCGTGAACCGGGTCTCTTCTGTAGTCACTTGAACAGTCCACGTAACTGAGTCTGAGAGAGTCCCAGCACCTAGGGTTGCCTCTCCTACCAGGCCTAGGCTTTGGAGTTTCCCGGCTTCTCGGGACAAGAGCGTAGCAGGTGTGTACCATCACCGCAGTAAAAGCAGAGACCCTTTGCTAGTCGTTCTGCTCTGCGTTGCTCAGACTGCCTCAGGCGGTCAATCTGCATGGGCTCGTAGGTAGACGCGCCAGGTGACGCCGACTGGGGAGCGATGGACTTCAGTGGTGGAGAGGAGTGCTTTATCGGACGCCTCTCGCGGGACACCTCTTTGTAACGTTCCTGAAAGCGAAGATCCACTCGAGTCGCTAGGGCGATCAGGTCATCCAGAGTGGAAGGCACGTCACGACCAGCCAGCTCATCCTTAATACGACCCGAGAGTCCCTCCCAGAAGGCGGCGGTTAGGGCCTCATTGTTCCACCCTAATTCCGAGGCCAAGGTGCGGAAGCGGATAGCATATTGGCCCACCGTCAGAGTCCCCTGACGTAGCCTGAGGAGCGATGAGGCGGACGCGGAGGCGCGTCCGGGCTCGTCAAAGGTACTACGAAAAGCCTGCAGGAATTCCTGGATGTTGGTGGTTATCGAATCTTCCTTTTCCCATAAAGGGTTCATCCAGGCCAGTGCTTCTCCCTCTAGATGGGACATCACGAATGCGACCTTGGCTTGGTCAGAGGCAAAAAGGTGTGGCAGCAGCTTGAAATGGAGGGAGCACTGATTTATGAATCCCCTGCAGGTCTTGGGATCACCGGCGTACCGGTGTGGTGAGGCCAAACGAAGTTTGGAAGTATCCGAGGAGGCTGCCACGGGAACTGCGGCCGTGGACTGTGCTGTAGAAGCCTGAGATGCCAAGGACGTGGCAGTTGCTTGTAGCGTGTTCAGGCGGGTATCCACCGAGGACATGAAGGCCAGCATGCGGGACTGGGTCTCGCGCTGTCGTACGAGTTCCTGCTGCAAGTTGCCCATCTGGGCCGCTAGTGCTTCGGCGGGATCCATGGCCTGTTCTAGCTGTTACGTCTGGGTGGTGGAAACACTGGACCGTACACCGGGTTCCCTTGGGGAGGCAGCCAGGCCAATCACCCCGCCAGAGGGTCTTGATGCACGGCAGCCGAAGCACTATTGGTAGCAAGACAGTCCGTAGGGGAGCTGGAAGGTAGATGTTGCTGAGAACACGGAGTTCTAGACGGTAGCCCGGGTGACGAGGCTCAAGGTCCGAGGCCGGGTGGTAGGGTCAGGCGGAATCCGGAACCTGCTGAGCGATGGGACGGGTCACCAAACGGAGCCAGGGACTTGAGACTGGCGGAGCTGCAGAGGTGGTGGAACATCCGCCTAAGTCACCATCAGGGTACTGGAACGAACGTGGTCCGGAGCGGCTGGCGTGGCAGGGCAGGCTCTGCGAGACAGACAGGGATTAATACAGGACACAGCAATACGGGGACCTGAACTCCTAGCTTGTTAAACACGTAGAACAGGCCCCGCCCACCAGGAAAGAGAATCTTAATATACCCTGTACCTGTCTATGCAATTTCCTGTTTCTAGGTGCTGGCCCTTTAAGAAAGGGTCAATGACCGCGCGCGCGCCCTAATGCGCATGCGCGAGGCCCGTGTACCAGAAGCCAGTCCAGGGAGCGGTGCAGAGGAAGCAGGAGTGCCCGGCTGGGTGTCCCACGTCGCAGAGGAGCGCCGGGAGCGGGGAGCTGGACGCATGGAGGGCGCAGGCGGGGAAGAGGAGGCCGGGACCGGAGTGGTGAGCAGGGGACGCCGCCGGGGAGCGGGGAGCGGGCCACGGGAACCGGAGAGCGGGGCACGGGGACCGGGAAGCGTGACAGCGTCCAAGGGCACACATCCAGCTGAAATGCATTGCAGCACAGAGACCCATCAGTCCCTACACTGTGATACACACTGCTGGCCAAACAGAAGCCGGCGGCCGGCGTGATGTCATGCATTGCTATAGCACGGATGCTGATGAAAGCTGCTGGCTTTTGTCCACTGGCTACACAGAAGGGATGCCGCACAACGTGGAAGCCAGGGAGGCTGAGTACAATGGGGGATTTTTGCATTAGACAGAATGGAGATATATTTACCAGGAGGGGGGGACATATATACCGAGAGGGGGACAGTATATACCAGGAGGGACCCAGAATCGGGACATACAGTGCCTACAAGTAGTATTCAACCCCCTGCAGATTTATCAGGTTTATACATTCGGAATTAACTTGGCATTGTGACATTTGGACTGTAGATCAGCCTGGAAGTGTGAAATGCACTGCAGCAAAAAAGAATGTTATTTCTTTTTTTATTTTTTTTTTAAATTGTGAAAAGTTTTTTCAGAGGGTCATTTATTATTCAACCCCTCAAACCACAAGAATTCTGTTTGGTTCCCCTAAAGTATTAAGAAGTATTTCAGGCACAAAGAACAATGAGCTTCACATGTTTGGATTAATTATCTCTTTTTCCAGCCTTTTCTGACTAATTAAGACCCTCCCCAAACTTGTGAACAGCACTCATACATGGTCAACATGGGAAAGACAAAGGAGCATTCCAAGGCCATCAGAGACAAGATCGTGGAGGCTCACAAGGCTGGCAAGGGGTACAAAACCCTTTCCAAGCAGTTGGGCCTACCTGTCTCCACTGTTGGGAGCATCATCCGGAAGTGGAAGGCTTATGGAACTACTGTTAGCCTTCCACGGCCTGGACAGCCTTTGAAAGTTTCCACCTGTGCCGAGGCCAGGCTTGTCCGAAGAGTCAAGGCTAACCCAAGGACAACAAGGAAGGAGCTCCGGGAAGATCTCATGGCAGTGGGGACATTGGTTTCAGTCAATACGATAAGTAACGTACTCCACCGCAATGGTCTCCGTTCCAGACGAGCCCGTAAGGTACCTTTACTTTCAAAGCGTCATGTCAAGGCTCGTCTACAGTTTGCTCATGATCACTTGGAGGACTCTGAGACAGACTGGTTCAAGGTTCTCTGGTCTGATGAGACCAAGATCGAGATCTTTGGTGCCAACCACACACGTGACGTTTGGAAACTGGATGGCACTGCATACGACCCCAAGAATAACATCCCTACAGTCAAGCATGGTGGTGGCAGCATCATGCTCTGGGGCTGTTTCTCAGCCAAGGGGCCTGGCCATCTGGTCCGCATCCATGGGAAGATGGATAGCACGGCCTACCTGGAGATTTTGGCCAAGAACCTGCGCTCCTCCATCAAGGATCTTAAGATGGGTCATCATTTCATCTTCCAACAAGACAACGACCCAAAGCACACAGCCAAGAAAACCAAGGCCTTTTTCAAGAGGGAAAAAATCAAGGTGTTGCAGTGGCCTAGTCAGTCTCCTGACCTTAACCCAATTGAAAACTTGTGGAATCAGCTCAAGATTAAAGTCCACATGAGACACCCAAAGAACCTAGATAACTTGGAGAAGATCTGCATGGAGGAGTGGGCCAAGATAACTCCAGAGACCTGTGCCGGCCTGATCAGGTCTTATAAAAGACGATTATTAGCTGTAATTGCAAACAAGGGTTATTCCACACAATATTAAACCTAGGGGTTGAATAATAATTGACCCACACTTTTATGTTGAGAATTTATTAAAATTTAACTGAGCAACATAACTTGTTGGTTTGTAAGATTTATGCTTCTGTGTAATAAATCCTGCTCTTGTTTGAAGTTTGCAGGCTCTAACTTATTTGCATCTTATCAAACCTGCTAAATCTGCAGGGGGTTGAATACTACTTGTAGGCACTGTATATACCAGGATGGGAGGAACATATATACCAGGATAGGTCCAGGATGAGGACAGTATATACCTGGAGAGACCCAGCACAGGGGCAGTATATACCAGGAGGGGACCAGAAGTGGGACATATATACCAGGATAGGAGGAACATATATATCAGGATAGGTCCAGGAGGGGGACAGTATATACCAGGAGAGACCCAGAACAGGGGCAGTATATACCAGGAGAGGGACCATAAGTGGGACATATATACCAGGATAGGAGAAACATATATATCAGGATAGGTCCAGGAGGGGGACAGTATATACCAGGAGAGACCCAGAACGGGGGCAGTATATACCAGGAGGGGGACCATAAGTGGGACATATATACCAGGATAGGAGAAACATATATATCAGGATAGGTCCAGGAGGGGGACAGTATATACCAGGAGAGACCCAGAACGGGGGCAGTATATACCAAGAGGGGACCAGAAGTGGGACATATATACCAGTATAGGAGGAACATATATATCAGGATAGGTCCAGGAGGGGGACAGTATATACCAGGAGAGACCCAGAACGGGGGCAGTATATATCAGGATAGGTCCAGGAGGGGGACAGTATATACCAGGAGAGACCCAGAACAGGGGCAGTATATACCAGGAGGGGACCAGAAGTGGGACATATATACCAGGATAGGAGGAACATATATATTAGGATAGGTCCAGGATGGGGACAGTATATACCAGGAGAAACCCAGAAAGGGGGCATTATATACCAGGAGAGGGACCAGAAGTGGGACATATATACCAGGATAGGAGGAACATATATATCAGGATAGGTCCAGGAGGGGGACAGTATATACCAGTATGGAGGACATATTTACCAGGAAGGAGCACAGGATGAGATACATTAGAACAGGATGGGGGACATTACTACATAATGGAGGGGGGAAGGGAAGGGATCTGACCAACATGTGTGGGGGGGCTCAGGTCCAACCTTTGCACCGGGGGCCATTTATATCACTGGTGAGCGAGATATTCTATACAATAAGACCTGACTACATTTTATGCTTTAGAAATAACCAAGGAATATTTGGAAATCTTGCATGAATTACTTCTTTTCCTTACTACTTACTTTGATTTATAAATATTTATTGACAGCTTAAAGCTCTTTAGTTGATAGAAAAGTTGATTTTCGGGCATTTCCAAGGAAGTAATATGCTAGACACTTATATGGTTTGTTGCAGAAATCATCAAATTGAAACAGAGATTTTAAATTGGAGCGATTTTACCCAATATAAATCTGTATCTTTCCAATTATTAAGGCTCAGCAATCATTTCAAGTAACTCTCTGGAATAAGCTGTTCATTGTGCTTAATTTCTGGCCATTATAGGCTTTGTATTCTGCATTTGTCACCACTTTTACCCTCTGTAGGATCATTCTCTAATTTGCAGTTGTCTCTGAGCTGGTGGGTGGAGAGAAGCTGCTATGATGTCTCCCATACACAGCAAATCTAGAGACATGAGGGATTCCTGCTGTCCTGTATTTATGTAGCATATGTTTGGAAGCATCAGCTTAGAGAGCACTACACAGCATTACTGGGCAGTGTATCTGTGAATCCAGTGCTGGGGTAAGGGAAAATACAGCTTGGAGGACAGTATACAGCACTACTAGACATTGTATATGTGAATCTAGTACTGGGGTTACACATTAAATACTTACAAGAAACCTCCAGAATGCAGGACATTACACATCATTACTGAGCAAAGTAGCTGTGAATCCAGTACTGAGGTTACACAAAGAAACTGTCACGAACGTGTCAACGTCTGCAGGTTACATCTTATATTTTAGTGGATTTACTTTCAGTTGATGCTGAAAGGGTTAAAGACTCTTTGCCATCCGGCTGAGATTACTCATAGGTTTATCACAGCTGCAGCATCTTGTCTCATGCCCTTCCGCTATATTTACCCACTCCTGGCTTTACTCCGTGCTGGTGATAGAATTTCTTCACTGACCACGTTGAAGGAGCCAGTCTTTCGAGAAGCTGAAGTGTCATTATAGGATTGATATTTGTTGTGTATTTCCTCACCCGTTTGTCTTACCTTCTTTGTTTTTTCTTATTATAGTGTTAAGACTAGTGTCTCGCTGCCCTACTCACTAGTCAGGGTAAATTCGGTGGCAACAAGGGCCTAGGCACCAGACGGTGTTGTGAATGTTAGTTATGTCTTGGCTGCTGGGAGGCTCCCTCTGGTGGCCAGGAAGGGTTTGGACAGAGACCAGGTGGGTTGTGCAGTGGGTGTTTCCTTTCCTAATTCTCTACTTATTTAAGTCCTGGTCTGATTGCAGGCTGTTGCCGGATGTCAGTTGTACTTTGTATTTTCAGCCTGCTTAATCCTGCTTTACACCACATCCACTCCAGATAAGTGCGGCTGTTGCCGGATGTCAGTTGTACTTTGTATTTTCAGCCTGCTTAATCCTGCTCTACACCACATCTTCCCCAGATAAGTGCGGCTGTTGCCGGATGTCAGTTGTACTTTGTATTTTCAGCCTGCTTAATCCTGCTCTACACCACATCTTCCCCAGATAAGTGCTTGCTCTTTATTTATTGTCTGGTTCTTTTGCTTATCTGGGTTTGTCATTTGCTGTGGTTGGTTTCAGTTTATTTCCTTCCAGGGATTTTCCCCCTCAGTGGATTGTTGAGGAACTCCCTGCAGTTCTGTGTGGAGTTTAGCTCCTTTGGGTCCATGTGTTTGTGGCTTGTTGAATTTGTTATAATTCTTGTTTTCTGTTCATTGGTATGACAAGGGCACCTGGTATAGGACGGAGTTCAGATCAAGCGATCTGAGGGCCTTTTTGTACTATCAGGAAGTTGGTATTTTGTAGGGTTTTTCTCTGGCCACCATCAGTCCCTTTCCTGTCCTTTCCTATTTTAGTCAGCGGGGGCCTCACCTTTTGCTAATCCTATCATCCGTGTATTGTGTTTTTCCTATATCACCGCAGTCTTTGAATGTGGGGGGCTTGCTACTCTTGTCTATTTTCTGAGGCAGAGAGTTATTCATCTTTCCTACCTTTAGGATAGTTAGTTCTCCGGCTGGGTTCGCGGTGCACAGGATGTTAGTTCACCCCTCGGCTACTTCTATTTGTGATGGTTAGTAAGGGGATGGCGGCCAGATTAGTTGCCAAGGCTCTTGTCACCTTTTTTTGCCAATGATTTGTGGTGGTCTTCCATGGTTCCGGATAATAACAAGACGGCGTATGGGTGAGGGAACAGTCTAGAGATGTTAGAGAGCTCAGGGATCAGCCACAGATGAGTGTGAGGTAGTGGCTCCTCTCCTTATCTCCAGGGCCTTCCTTAAACATCTCACCTTTTTTGTGTCTGTCTGTTGACCCTTTAACCTTGAAGAATTCATAAAGTCAAGTCGTAGTACTGCCTTTAAGAAATCAGACAAAGCTGGGGTATCACAAGACTGCAGGACTACATGCACTCATGGAGCCGGTACCGAATGGAGATATATTATTCTGCACTGGAGCTGTATACACAAAACGGGAAAACAAAATAAGGCATTTTGTTATGTTCTTTTAAATTATTTTGCATGTAAGAAAAAACAAAGTAATTAAGAAAAAAAAAATAAAATTGCAAAAATGCTTACTTATATAAGTGCAGCACATATATTGGAACGAACATCTTCTGCCAATAAATGCAAAATATAAAACCAGACTTGTGTGTTTCTCTGTTTTTGTGTTCAAGCTAAAGTAACATCAAATTTACCAAAGGAAAAAGCAAAAATAAAACTTCCAAAACTCCATTAACTGATGAAGATTGGATGCGCAGTATGTAACTGGTATCTAAAGGGGGAATCTGCTCAAAAAGATCTTGTCAATGCAATAATGGATAAAAGTCTTATCATTAAACTCTATAATGCCTCTCCTGTCACGGGTGTGTCACGGGTGACACAGTCCTGTGGTGTCCGGCTATAGAAGGTCACACTGTTTGGCTACACAAACTGCTCCCTGACCTTCTATCATTCCTGCTTGGTTGATGTATTTGGTATCCTATGTATCTTCTTTGCTTGGTTCTCATCCCTTTCCCTTTAGGACCTTGCTGAGTTCCTCACCCTTCCAGCTGTTTTTCATCAGCACTTCCCTTGGTGTCTTTATATCCCCTCATTTCCCATCACTCTGTGCTGCTTATAAGTCTAATACCCTTAACAAGTCTTCAGTGCAAGCAGGCAGCTTGTATTCATCTGGAGAAACTTTTCTGTTGTTGTTGTTTCTCTCCCTGAGTCATCTGGAGATAAACTATGTGTTTACTTCCCCCTTTTTGTGATCCCTGTGTCTTCTTTAGAGCTTAGTGGGGTTGACTAGTACTCATCCCATCCATTTCCTACCTAGGGCCCAGATCAGGGTCAGCCAGGGTCAGCTATCCTGCTCAGCGCATAGGTGCGGAACCTATCTAGGGTGGTGAGGGAAGCCAGGGGATAGGTATCCTGCTTGGTGCATAGGTGCGGAACCTATCTGGGGTGGTGAGGGGAGCCAGAGGACAGGTATCCTGCTCAGCGCATAGGTGCGGAACCTATCTGGGGTGGTGAGGGAAGCCAGGGGATAGGTATCCTGCTTGGTGCATAGGTGCGGAACCTATCTGGGGTGGTGAGGGAAGCCAGGGGATAGGTATCCTGCTCGGTGCATAGGTGCGGAACCTATCTGGGGTGGTGAGGGAAGCCAGGGGACAGGTATCCTGCTTGGTGCATAGGTGCGGAACCTATCTAGGGTGGTGAGGGAACAGGTATCCTGCTTGGTGCAGAGGTGGTGGTGAGGGGAGCCAGGGGACAGGTATCCTGCTCAGCGCATAGGTGCGGAACCTATCTGGGGTGGTGAGGGAAGCCAGGATCAGGTATCCTGCTCGGTGCAGAGGTGTGGAACCTATCTGGGGTGGTGAGGGAAGCCAGAGGACAGGTATCCTGCTCGGCGCATAGGTGCGGAACCTATCTGGGGTGGTGAGGGAAGCCAGGATCAGGTATTCTGCTCGGTGCAGAGGTGTGGAACCTATCTGGGGTGGTGAGGGAAGCCAGGGGACAGGTATCCTGCTCAGCGCAGAGGTGCGGAACCTATCTGGGGTGGTGAGGGAAGCCAGGATCAGGTATTCTGCTCGGTGCAGAGGTGTGGAACCTATCTAGGGTGGTGAGGGGAGCCAGGGGCCAGGTATCCTGCTCGGCGCATAGGTGTGGAACCTATCTGGGGTGGTGAGGGAAGCCAGGGGACAGGTATCCTGCTCGGTGCATAGGTGCGGAACCTATCTGGGGTGGTGAGGGAAGCCAGGATCAGGTATTCTGCTCGGTGCAGAGGTGTGGAACCTATCTGGGGTGGTGAGGGAAGCCAGGATCAGGTATTCTGCTCGGTGCAGAGGTGTGGAACCTATCTGGGGTGGTGAGGGAAGCCAGGGGACAGGTATCCTGCTCGGTGCATAGGTGCGGAACCTATCTGGGGTGGTGAGGGAAGCCAGAGGACAGGTATCCTGCTCGGTGCATAGGTGTGGAACCTATCTAGGGTGGTGAGGGAAGCCAGAGGACAGGTATCCTGCTCGGTGCATAGGTGCGGAACCTATCTGGGGTGGTGAGGGAAGCCAGGATCAGGTATCCTGCTCAGCGCAGAGGTGTGGAACCTATCTATGGTGGTGAGGGCAGCCAGGGGACAAGTATCCTGCTCGGCGCAGAGGTGTGGAACCTATCTGGGGTGGTAAGGGAAGCCAGGGTCAGGTATCCTGCTCAGCGCAGAGGTGCGGAACCTATCTGGGGTGGTAAGGGAAGCCAGGGTCAGGTATCCTGCTCAGCGCAGAGGTGCGGAACCTATCTGGGGTGGTAAGGGAAGCCAGGGTCAGGTATCCTGCTCAGTGCAGAGGTGCGGAACCTATCTGGGGTGGTGAGGGAAGCCAGAGGACAGGTATCCTGCTCAGCACAGAGGTGTGAAACCTATCTAGGGTGATGAGGGACCCCAGGGACCACCAGTTGGTTTGGTCAGGGGTCACCATCTCCCCTTCCCTAGACACATGACTTCCCTTCCCTTTTGCCTTTTGCTTGGTACATCCCTGTACCTAGTGTGACATCTGCTTTTCCCAATCTCTCAGACTTTTTACTCAAAAGTCTCTTCAGCTTCATCTGTGAAATGTTTGCAGTTCTGTTTTTTATTATTAAGCTCCAAATCCTGGCACAAAAATATCATGTATGATAAAGTTAAATAATAAAATGTTGTCTCACTGCTGCCACCAGCAGAGGGCGCTGATGAGTTTGTTAGATGATGTAATATTATTGGCTTCAACATTAGCAGCTGTGCTCCCTCTAGTGGTAACTATATATATATATATATATATATATATATATATATATATTGTGAGACTGTGACCGGGGTTATCTATGACGGCCGGTATGTCTCGCCCCGGTTGTGCTCACTCCATGATAGAAAGTAAATCCACTCTAGGGTTTAGGCTGTTTCCCTACAGGCTGAAGGAAGGGTTAAATGGAAACAGGAACAAGGGCAGGTGTGCCGGGTGTGAGGGAGTGAACACAACTCCCTGAGTTCTCTGCTGGAGAGGCACATGTATATTGGTGTGGACTTTTGTTTGGACCTTAAACCGTGTGCTGTGAAACTTAATGCCTGGATCCCGTGTCTTCTGCTGCGCAGCCGACCACGCTACCTCACATATGGTGGAGAATGCGGGCATCTCAGCCGGTGAGGTGTAGCTTCCTTTTCTGGTGACCCGGTAGCACATGTCCTGGATTCAAGCGGCTATACTACGGCCCAAACCCAGCGACGCCATGGAGGACATACTAAAGCATTTGGCTCAGGCTAATGCACAGCAACAACAGGCTAATGCACAGCAGCAACAGACCAATGCACACCTGCTCCAATCCTTGAAATCGCAGGAACAAAGACACCAAGAACAGCTGGTTCAGGCCAATGCACGTCAGCAGCAAGCCTTACAATTGCAGGAACAAAGACATCAAGAACAGATGGTTCTCCTGGCCAAGTCGATCCGTGCCGGACCGGCAGCAACAACCCCGGGACCGGGTGATGACGGCAGCGTCCGGAAAGCGGTGAGACAAGCGTTGCAAAAGATGACCCCGGGGGATGATGTGGAAGCGTTCCTGGCGGTGTTTGAGCGGGTGGCCGAGCGGGAAAAGCTGCCGACCCCCCAGTGGGCTGAGGTATTGTCGCCCTATCTGACGGGGGAACCCCAAAAAGCGTACCTGGACCTCTGTACCGAGGACGCCATTGACTATGTGACCCTGAAAGCCGAAATACTGGCTCGGTTGGGGGTGAATACCTATGTACGGGCTCAGCGGGTAAATCAGTGGTTCTATGAGGAAGCCAAACCCGTATGCTCCCAGGCCTATGACTTATTGCATCTTGTAAAAAAGTGGTTGCAGCCTGACACTCTGAGCCCGGCGCAGATGGTGGAAAGGGTAGTAGTGGATCGTTTTGTGCGCACTTTACCCGTCACCGTTCAACGGTGGGTAGGACAGGGTGACCCGAGTACCCTGGACCAATTAGTGTCCCTGGTAGAGCGGCATGTGGCTACGCAGGACTTGATACAGGACACTGAGACTTTGCGTACCGCCCGTCGGTCCGGCCCCTCCAAGCCTAGGGCCAAGGACCCACCGCTAACAACGGTGCAGGAGTCCCCTACCGTCCCGTCTGAGGCCGCGGCCGCCAATCCTGAGGTCCGGAAGGTTCTGTACCCTAAACGACAACCCGTCAAGGGGGTTTCCGTCCCCATTAGATGTTGGCGGTGCCAGCGGGTGGGACATATGGAAGCCCAGTGTCCACTCACCACGGAGCCCATGGATTGTGGGGTTACCCGGCGGGGTTCAATGTATGCTCAGGTGGTGTGTACCGCTGACCTGGTCTCCCCAGAGACGGAGCCCCACTTGTGCCAAATACAGGTGAATGGATGTCCGGTTACAGGATTGTTGGATTCCGGAAGCTTAGTGACCCTTGTGCGATCCACCTTGAGGGCTAAAGTAAAGGCCACAGGACGTACCGTGGGGGTGGTTTGCATACATGGGGACCGCCGAGACTATCCCACGGGGATTGTCACCATCACAGCACCTTGCGGTCAGGTGCAACATGAGGTGGGACTTCTTAACACTCTTCCTTATGACGTGATCCTAGGAAGAGATCTGCCCTATTTTTGGACTTTATGGAGGGGACCCCCTAAGTCCCCTCAGATATTGGTCAGTCCGGGACCTGAGCCCTATAATCCTGAATCCGGGACGCCTGCCGTAGGGGTCACCATGATAGGGACAGAGTGTGAACCCGATAGGTCACCCCTAGAGGTATTGGCAGGAGAGGCTGAAATGGTCGAGCCCATCCCGGAGTTGGAGGCGTCCCCGGATACGTTTGGGACTGCCCAACTCCAGGACCCTACATTAATACATGCCCGGAGTCGGGTGACAGTAATTGACGGGGTGGCACAGCTGCCCGGTGCCCAGGTAAGGTACCCCCATTTCGCTCTTAAGCAGGATTTACTCTACCGGGTAGATGAAATACGGGGCGTGGGGGTAGAGCAGTTGGTGGTGCCCCAGCCGCATCGTCGGCGGGTCCTCGACTTGGCTCATAAACACCTGATGAGTGGCCACCTAGGGGCCAAGAAAACGCAGGAGCGAATATTGCAAAGGTTCTATTGGCCCGGAGTCTTTGGGGAGGTAAAACGGTTCTGCGAAACCTGCCCGGAGTGTCAGCTTACCGCACCCCTGACCCATTTTCGCAGTCCGTTGGTACCGTTACCCATTATAGAAGTCCCTTTTGAATGGATAGGGATGGATCTGGTGGGGCCCCTCGTAAAGTCCGCTCAAGGGCACCAACACATCCTAGTGATCGTTGACTATGCCACCCGGTATCCCGAGGCGATACCTCTCAGACATACTGCAGCAAAGCTTATAGCTCGGGAGTTGTTTGCTGTGTTCTGCCGGGTGGGGTTGCCCAAGGAGATCCTTACGGATCAGGGGACCCCATTCATGTCTAAAGTGACCAAAGAGCTATGCCGGCTATTCCAGATCAAGCAGTTGCGTACGTCTGTGTATCATCCTCAAACGGACGGTTTAGTCGAGCGTTTCAATAAAACCCTGAAAACCATGCTCAAAAGGGTAATTTCAAAAGACGGGAAAGACTGGAATATGATGCTTCCCTATTTGATGTTTGCCATCCGTGAGGTGCCACAGGCATCCACGGGGTTTTCGCCTTTTGAATTGTTATACGGGCGACATCCCCGGGGATTGTTGGACCTGGCAAAGGAAACATGGGAGCAAGAGCCCACCCCCCATAAAAGTGTGATTGAACACATTTTGGGCATGCAGAACCGCATAAGCGCGGTCATGCCAATTGTGAAGGAGCATTTACAGGAGGCTCAGGCCGCGCAAAGCGGCCGCTACAATAGACAAGCCACCGTGCGGACCTTTAAACCCGGGGATCGGGTGTTGGTATTAATCCCCACGGCGGAGAGTAAATTCCTGGCTCAGTGGCAAGGCCCCTACGAGATAAAGGAAAGAGTCGGGGTGGTTAACTATAAAGTATTGGAGCCCGGTAGGCGGAAACCTGAACAAATATACCATGTCAACCTATTAAAACCTTGGCAGGAACGGGAAAGGCTGATGGCTGTTTTTTCCCTATCTCCCTCCTCTTCGGGTCGTTCACCTCTGGCTCCAGCGACCTCCGGAGAGGACGAACCGGAAGTAAGGATTGGAGAAGCCCTCACCAAGACTCAGAGGCGAGAGGCCAGACGGTTGGTTCAGCAGAACCCCGATGTCTTCTCCGAGCTGCCCGGTAGGACCAGTCTGATACGACATGATATTGTCACCGAGCCCCACCTGAAGGTACGCCTGAAGTCATACCGGGTACCGGAGGCTCGACGACAAGCCATATCGGAGGAAGTAAAGACAATGTTACGCCTGGGGGTCATCGAAAAATCCCGGAGTGAATGGGCTAGTCCGATTGTCCTAATACCAAAACCCGATGGCTCCTTAAGGTTCTGCAATGACTTTAGGAGATTGAACGAAATATCCAAGTTCGATCTCTACCCCATGCCCAGGGTGGATGAGCTGATTGATAGGCTGGGACAGGCGCGGTATTTTACCACGCTCGACCTGACCAAGGGGTACTGGCAGGTGCCACTGACGGAGTCCGCCAAGGAGAAAACCTCTTTTGTTACGCCGGAGGGTCTCTTCCACTATGTTGTCTTGCCTTTTGGGTTACATGGCGCTCCGGCCACGTTCCAGAGGTTGATGGACTTAGTGCTGGAACCCCACCAGGCGTATGCATCAGCGTACCTTGATGACATCATTATTTACAGCTCCGATTGGCAGACCCACTTGGAACAGGTACAAGCGGTGGTGGACGCGCTTCGAACAGCCGGATTGACAGCCAATCCCAAGAAATGTGCGTTGGGACTCACGGAAGCCCGCTACTTGGGCTACGTGATAGGCCAAGGAGTGATTAAGCCCCAAATTAACAAGGTTGAGGCAATCCAGAAGTGGCCTAGACCCCTGACCACGAAGCAGGTTAGGGCCTTCCTGGGTATCATGGGGTACTACAGGAGGTTTGTAAAGGATTTTGCGGGACTATCAGCCCCCTTGACGGACCTTCTCAAAGGCAAGAAGTCCGTCATGGTGCGCTGGACTCCGCAGGCCGAGGACTCCTTCCGGGCCCTGAAGGGGGTCCTGTGCGGACAGCCCGTTCTCGTACACCCTGATTTCCGGAAGGAGTTCATAGTACAGACTGACGCCTCAGAGGTCGGCCTGGGGGCAGTGTTGTCTCAGGTGTTTCAGGGGGAGGAACACCCCGTCACCTTCTTAAGTAGGAAGCTCACCCCTCCCGAGAGGAATTATAGCGTAGTGGAGAAGGAGTGCCTGGCGATCAAGTGGGCCTTGGAGTCCCTACGCTATTACCTGCTGGGACGGCAGTTTCGCTTGGTGACGGATCACTCTCCACTGGTCTGGATGAGGTCCGCCAAGGAACGGAATGCCCGGGTTACCCGGTGGTTCCTTTCTCTGCAGAACTTCCGGTTTACGGTTGAACATAGGGCCGGTGGGTTGCAGGGCAACGCCGATGCCTTGTCCCGCGGCCCGTGTTTGATGGCGGGAGTTCAACCCCGCACTCTTGAACTGAGGGGGGGGGTATGTGAGACTGTGACCGGGGTTATCTATGACGGCCGGTATGTCTCGCCCCGGTTGTGCTCACTCCATGATAGAAAGTAAATCCACTCTAGGGTTAATGCTGTTTCCCTACAGGCTGAAGGAAGGGTTAAATGGAAACAGGAACAAGGGCAGGTGTGCCGGGTGTGAGGGAGTGAACAGAACTCCCTGAGCTCTCTGCTGGAGAGGCACATGTATATTGGTGTGGACTTTTGTTTGGACATTAAACCGTGTGCTGTGAAACTTAATGCCTGGATCCCGTGTCTTCTGCTGCGCAGCCGACCACGCTACCTCACAATATATATATAAACAAAAAGGTAGAAAGGTTAGTGGGGGATTCACAAGAAATGTAGGGCTTTGCTTGAGAAACCAAGTAGTCAAGAGACTGTAATAACATGAATCAATGCAGAATTTTGGACTTGGCTAAATTGTCATAACTATGGCTCAATAATGGACATTGACCTTAAAGCTAATATTTTTTTTTCCTATTCCAGTGATTTTGTAGAGATAGAGGTTCACTCGATTGCACATTGACAATTAGCGCTAAGCACAGGGTGCGTCCGGTGCTGACACGGTAATAGTGCGAGCCTGTAATGCTCCGGGCTGCACTGTACATTAGCCGGAGTCCTGTCATCTGGAAAGGACAGAATGTGCTGAACTCCGCGCGGACACATCTTTATAGGTCATTTTCGTTTCAGTGATGTTCACATCAAGTTTTCAATCTCAAATCTTCCAGATTTCAACATGTCAAATTGATTTCTATATACTTAGTGCCGCAAATTGTAGGTCAAATCTGTTACCGCTGCAGAAAATGGTACAGCAAAATAGAGTTATTTGGTGGAAAACAGATGAGGATGCAACAAAATATTCAACCAGATTAAGGTGAACTGATGTTCCTTGAAAATATATAATATGATTCAACAAATAGAATTACATTCTTAACTTTTCAGAGCTGCGCTCAATATTTTGCTGGTGCAGTCACTGTATACCTATATGAGTTACCTCCTGTATTATACTCCAGAGCTGCACTCACTATACTGCTGCTGCAGTCACTGAGTATATACATTACATTACTGATCCTGTACTGATCCTGAGTTATATCCTGTATTATCCTTCAGAGCTGCACTCACTATTCTTCTGGTGCAGTCACTGTGTACATACATTACATTACTAATCCTGAGTTACATCTTGTATTATCCTTCAGAGCTGCACTCACTATTCTGCTGGTGGAGTCTCTGTGTACATACATTACATTACTGATCCTGAGTTACCTCCTGTATTATACGCCAGAGCTGCACTCACTATTCTGCTGGTGGAGTGTCTGTGTACATACATTACATTACTGATCCTGTACTGATCCTGAGTTACCTCCTGTATTATACTCCAGAGCTGCACTCACTATTCTGCTGGTATAGTCACTGTGTACATACATTACATTACTAATCCTCAGTTACATCCTGTATTATCCTTCAGAGCTGCACTCACTATTCTGCTGGTGGAGTCTCTGTGTACATACATTACATTACTGATCCTGAGTTACCTCCTGTATTATAAACCAGAGCTGCACTCACTATTCTGCTGGTGCAGTCACTGTGTGCATACATTACATTACTGATCCTGAGTTACATCCTGTATTATACTCCAGAGCTGCACTCACTATTCTGCTGGTGCAGTCACTGTGTACATACATTACATTACTGATCCTGAGTTACCTCCTGTATTATACTCCAGAGCTGCACTCACTATTCTGCAGACTCTTTTCTCCTCTTAGCAATGAGTGCAGTGAAAACCAGAAGTGAGTACAGGATTAATTTTAGCAGAATAATAATATGAGCTCTAGACTGTTCTCACATGATTGGAGGAAAGACATTTTTAGTTGTGATTTTTATGTTTTGTTATTAAATACACAAATAAAGGCTTTTGTTCTCCACAAATATAATTATTTCATTATAAAATTATGAAAACAATGCTCCCAATGACTCCCGCAGACAATGCAGACATTCTGTCTCTTGGTTGTTACAATTCTTAAGTTCCATTTTTTTGCTATTCCTGTTTTCCCAATATCATTGTTGCATTGCATAAGTATTAACTTAAGCCAATAAAGGAAAATTATGCGAGTTGTCTGTAAATATTGTAATTTTTTCAATTGCTTTTGCTCAGCTCCTTTCAAATAGATTGTTTTGTGGGTTTTGACAATTGTTTGTTTTTTGCTTTTCTCGCAGAGAAAATCATCACGTTCCTAAATGTATTTATTTTGTTACGTAATATTTTCGAGGAATGACTAAAGATACAAAATAATGAAAAACAGAATATAAACAGAGGCAGGGTGGAAAGAAGCTGAAAGCAACAATTATATTAATTCAAAAAGACACAATGAGAAGAAGGAACGGATATAGTGCCTGGCATTAAGCACCCACCCGGCATGTACAGCTAACTGCATCTGACATTCCTTATGCTTTATTGTCAGCATTGTCACAATATATCAAAATATGTCCTGACATCTCCAACCAGTGAGAAATGGAGACTGATGCAGCTCCACAATTACTTCTCCAAAACTAAAGATGAAGAAATCCCTGACAGGTTTACAGTCCGGGCGTTTGTTTTAGAAGCTTCTTTACTGTGACAAAATAAAGTCTCTGATTTAGGAATATTCTAAGGGGAATTAAATAATTGTTAATGAAAGGGAGCCATCAACATGCTTTAACACTAGAAGTCCCAGAGAGGGGTCATTTAACATTTCTACCTATGAAATGGGGGGAGCTCGAAATTTCTGGGACTTCTAGTGTTAATGTGCCATGGCTAGTAAACAACCTTAATATGTCATTGCCTGTAAAAGTGATGTAAAGCTTTAAAAGAAGCTGTTACTTTACTTAGCTTGTAAAAAAATCCCTGAGCTCCCCCGAATCTGACGCTTGTCTCTGTTTTGTGCTGCGTTTCTTCATTGCAGAGATATTCACTTTTTTGCCTTTGGAGAGCAGCATGTGAAATCTCTAACTTCAGGCCAACTAGGGATTTCTTCAGTCATACAATTTCACCCCCTCTACCAGACAATCCCTAGCTGTGACTGGCAACTTCTGGGTGGGAGGGGTGAAAGTGTACACTGCTAGAGAAGGGCCCAGCTGGGCTGCAAGCAGAGACTTCACATAATGAGCTCTAAAGCAACAAATGGGAATATCTCTGCAACGGAGCGACGCAATGCAAAATGAAAAACAGCGTCAGAATCATGGGAGCTCAACAATTTTTGGAGCAAGTGATGGGTCCCATATAACAAACCATAAACTCCATAAACTTCTATTAGGGGAACTATTAAAGAGGTTGACCATGACTTTAGCATTGATGACCCATCCTTAGGATAGGCCCTCAATGTTTGATTGGTAGGGGTGTGACACCCGGCTCCATCACTGATCAGCTGCTCTCTGTATTGGCAGTGGCCTTCACTGTTCTGTCAACTTTATATTGGCCATGGTTGGTTACTGCATATCCACCTCCTATTCAAATCAATGGGGAGCGGATGTGCAGTACCCGGCCGTGGCCACTATATAGTTGATTGAGCTGTGATGAAAGCTGAGCAGTTTGTGGCTGCCAGCGACATCAAAGCCCTGAAGTAGAGCCTGTCCGAAAGCTTCATCAAAATCCCTTAAGTAGAGCCTGCCTGAAAGCTTCATCAAAAGCCCTAAAGTAGAGCCTGCCTGAAAGCTTCATCAAAAGCCCTTGAAGTAGAGCCTGCCTGAAAGCTTCATCAAAAGCCCTTGAAGTAGAGCCTTCTTGAAAGCTTCATCAAAAGCCCTTAAGTAGAGCCTGCCTGAAAGCTTCATCAAAAGATCTGTAAGTAGAGCCTCCTGAAAGCTTCATCAAAAGATCTGTAAGTAGAGCCTCCTGAAAGTTTCATCAAAAGCCCTAAAGTAGAGTGTGCCTGAAAGCTTCATCAAAAGTCCTTAAGTAAAGCCTGCCTGAAAATGTCATCAAATGCCCTTTGAGTAGAGCCTGCCTGAAAGCTTCATCAAAAGCCCATAAAGTAGGGCGTACCCGAAAGCTTCATCAAAAGCCCTAAAGTAGAGCCTGACTGAAAGCTTCATCAAAAGCCCTTAAAGTAGAGTGTGCCTGAAAGCTTCATCACATGCCCTTTAAGTAGAGCCTGACTGAAAGCTTCATCAAAAGCCCTTAAAGTAGAGCCTGCCTGAAAGCTTCATCAAAAGCCCTTAAAGTAGAGCCTGCCCGAAAGCTTCATCAAAATCCCTTAAGTAGAGTGTGCCTAAAAGCTTCATCAAAGCCCTTTAAAGTAGAGCCTGCCCGAAAGCTTCATCAAAAGCCCTTAAAGTAGAGCCTGCCTGAAAGCTTCATCAAAAGCACTTAAAGTAGAGCCTGCCCGAAAGCTTCATCAAAATCCCTTAAGTAGAGTGTGCCTAAAAGCTTCATCAAAGCCCTTTAAAGTAGAGCCTGCCCGAAAGCTTCATCAAAAGCCCTTAAAGTAGAGCCTGCCTGAAAGCTTCATCAAAGCCCTTAAAGAAAAAACAAAAAAGCTAGCACTAAATGTGAGCTACAGCACTAAAAATTCCAACTGTACTTATTATAAATATGAGATTTTTGGCAAAAAAATTGCAATTTCTTGAGCTACCCCGCCACTCCACGGCAATCTCTGTAGGGGCAGTCCTAACACTAAAATATCTTTATAAAATGTGCCAAACGGCCTCACATATGAATAGTAGAACTGCTCTTAGCAGCACTCACTTGGTCTATTTCAATCCCGTACCCATGACTGAGTCATGGCTGTGGGCGGGACAGGTCCAAGCAAATGCTGCATGAAGTAAATAGCCTGTGGACAGGGCCTGATGACTTAATGTGAACAGTCACCAACCGCCAAAATCTAGACAGATGGAATACATCCCAAATTGGGGTGCATACTTCATGCAGCAGTTGCTTGGACCTGTCCCGCCCACAGCCATGATTCACTCATGGGTATGGGACTGAAATAGACCGGGTGAGTGCTGCTAAGAGCAGTTCTACTATTTCATATGTGAGGCCGTTTGGCACATTTTATAAAGATATTTTAGTGTTAGGACTGCCCCAACAGAGATTTGCCGTGAAGTGGCGGGGTGGCTCAAGAAATTGCAATTTTTTGCCAAAAATCTCATATTTATGAAAAGCCCTTAAAGTAGAGCCTGCCCGAAAGCTTCATCAAAAGCCCTTAAGTAGAGTGTGCCCGAAAGCTTCATCAAAAGCCCTAAAGTAGAGTGTGCCTGAAAACTTCATCAAAAGCCCTTAAAGTAGAGTGTGCCCGAAAGCTTCATCAAAAGCCCTTAAGTAGAGTGTGCCCGAAAGCTTCATCAAAAGCCCTAAAGTAGAGTGTGCCTGAAAACTTCATCAAAAGCCCTTAAAGTAGAGCCTGCTCGAAAGCTTCATCAAAAGCCCTTAAAGTAGAGCCTGCCTGAAAGCTTCATCAAGGGCATGTCACTCAACGTCGTCTGTCTACTTGGCAATCTTTCCAATTCAGGTTGCAAAACTCCATAAGGTTGTTCTTCCGGGAGCTGCAGTTACAAGGTTTTATTTCTTTGGAGGGAGATACTGTAATTTGCAAAAGTTTTTACCATTGAGATTTACCAATTAGACACAATGAGAATCCCTCTTCCCAGAAGGGTGTCCTATTGTTAACTTTATTTTATAGGGCCGTTATATTAATAAGGTTGCCTTTAAGAGCTTATAGATTTCAGAAGCATCCGACTAATCAACTCTGAACCATGATGGCCAAAACCAGACCACAAGGTCCTGCCGCGGCGAGAGCGCAGGCAGCTAATGCTCATACACTATGCTAATTTAAGCAGCACCGTGAGCTGAAACCAAGCCACATCATGTATAAATTATTGGCAGCAGCTCGGGCTTTTAACCTTCAATATACAACTGGCTGGTTTTTGCTGCTAATATGCCATAAATATTTGATGGTTTCACACTGGAAGTAAACAATGGCGAGTGTTCTGCGATTGTTTCATTTGGTAGAACAACTAAAATGATGATCTGGTTAAGCTATTCAGAGAAAACATTCCGGTGCTGATTGTGTCTGAGTCCCAGAGGCTGGAGGAGAAGCCCGGACTACAAGACGCCTTGATGCTGCCTTCAAGCACATTATTAGTTAAAGCGTTCCTGCTGCTCCAGGCGACTGTTCAGAATAACTCCTTGTGGGGGTTAATGAATAACATTATTTCAGGCCATTACATGACTTGTTGTCACGGGTGACAGACAGTCCTGTGGTGTCCGGCTATAGAAGGTCACAGCGTTTGGCTGCACAAACTGCTCCCTGACCTTCTACCATTCATGCTTGGTGTTTATGGTATCTTATGTATCATCTCTGGTTGGGGTTTATCTCTTTCCATTTAGGACCATGTGGAGGTCCTCATCTTCTGCTGGTTCCATCAGCACTTCCCTTTGTGTCCTAAAAACTCTTATTCCCTTCTGGTCTGTGCTGGTGATGGCTATAATGCCCTTAACAAGTCTTCAGTGCAAGCAGTCGGCTCGTATTCATCTGGAGAAACTTTGTTTTGTTGCAGATAGTCACCCTGACTTATCTGGAGATAAGTTATTCATTTACTTTCCCCTGTGTCTTCTTTAGATCTTAGTGGGGTTGACTAAGCGCTCATCCCATCCATTCCTTACCCAGGGCCCAGATCAGAGTCCACCTAGGGTCAGGTATCCTGCTCGGCGCATAGGTGCAGAACCTATCTATGGTGGTGAGAGAAGCCAGGGCCGAGCACAAGGTTTGGTCGCAGGTTGTCTCCCTGAGTCATCTGGAGATAAGTTATTTGTTTACTTTCCCCTATGTCTTCTTTAGAGCTTAGTGGGGTTGACTAAGCACTCATCCCATCCGTTCCCTACTCAGGGCCCAGATCAGGGTCAGCGAGGGTCAGGTATCCGGCTCTGCGCATAGGTGCAGAACCTATCTAGGGTGGTGAGGAAAGCAGGTCCGAGCGCAAGGTTTGGTCAGGGGTCACCACCTTCTCCTTCCCTAGACACAGGGTTTCCCTTTGCTTTTTCTGTTCACTTGGTACTTTCCCATACCTAGAGTGACACTTGTATCCTGCATTATTCCCCCAGTTTTTGCCTTTTCAGCCATAATCTTTACTTTTCAGTTGTCTCTGAGTTGGTGGGTGGAGACTGACTGCCATGTTGTCTCCCATACACAGCACACACCCACATACACACACACACACACACCAGGGACTCCTGCTCTCGTGTCTCTATACAGTTTGATAAAGCCATATAGCCAAACCATTGAATTTGACTGGACCGATGACTGTTGGATTATTCTGCATCATGTGATGTTGAGCGACACAATTTATTTCTTTATAGGATTATTATTTTGTTGACATGAAATGGACCAAAGACCATTTAAAAAACGCCCCTGAGCTTCTATCGGAGCTTTGGTCACTTCTATATCTGTCATGCTGGGTATGGGGACGGACGTACCAAGCGAGTGGCGAAAGGGAAGGGAAAGGGGAGATTGTGACCCCTGAGCAAACCTACTGCTAGTCCCTGGGGTCCCTCACCACCCTGGATAGGTTCTGTGCCTATGTGCCGAGCTGGATACCTGACCCTAGGTATCCCTAGTGCTGGGCCCTAAATAGGGAATGGATGGGATGAGCTCTTCGTCAACCCCACTAAACACTAAAGAAGACACGAGGAGGACAAACAGGGAGAAAAAGCATCAACTACTTATCCACAGATGACTCAGGCAGGAATTCAGCAAGCTTCAGCAATGATACCACAGAAGAGAACAAGCCACCTGCTTGCAACCAGAGATAGAATGAACTGAAAGATATCATCAGCACCAGTCCAGGGAAGAAGAGAGTATTTAAGCACCAAGAGAATACTGATGATCAGCAGCTGGGTGGAAGGCGAGCTCCTGCTGTGTCCAAAAGGGGAGAGATGGAAAGCTCCTATACCAATGAATACTGACAGCAGGAACAATAGAAAGTCAGGGAGCATTCTGCACAGCCAAACACTGTGACCTTCTATGGCCAGAAACCACCTGACTGACTGTCACCCGTGACAATATCCTTCCATGTAGCACATGAAGCAGCATAGATGACATTTCTTATCAATATTGAGATGTACATTCAGAATGGGGTGAGATAAAACACTTACTAGAAAGCAGCTTTTTTCTCTCTATGAACCTTCAACCTTTAATGTACATTACTAAGCAGCTGTCATTTGATCCCTCAGTGATTCCTCACTCGTGTTATCTACTCGTAGCAGTTTTTTTTACAGAGAGTGATGACTTTGAGAACCAGAGGGGAGAGAAGAAATGGGCTGTAAGTAGAGAAGTAGATTTCTTTGAATAGAAACATTACAATGTCTCTTATATTCACTTGTATTTTATTATTTATCTTAAAAAGCTGTGACCCTATGGGCAGGGGTGTAATTATAATAGGTGCAGGGTTGCAATTGCACTCGGCCCTGGAGGCTAGGACCCCAAAGGGTCCTATTGGCCCATGTGAAAAGGCTTTTTCTATTAAAGTCCTGCGATAGTTGGGGGTCTTGTTGCAGATTTTGCATTGGTGCCCACCAGCTTCAAGTGATATAGGTATAAAAACATGAAATATAAGGAATAAACTATAAATATAAAGTATATAAAATTCTTTGTTACCCTCCCCCCCCCTCCAAAAAGTCCCTCTCCTGTCCATGGGGGGTCTTAGTCCTTTACAGCTCCTTTAAGACTTTTCATGTATTTATAATCAGAAGTTTGCATTTCTCTTAGACTGACACATTTTCCTTTTCCACGAGCCGAGATAGAATGTAAAAAAAGCTGCCAAAAATTCCCATTTGTTCTTGTCTTTTATTGTTCATTAATTACAGGGCAAAAATTAAAGCCTTTCATTGAAAAGATAATTTTCCTTCAAAACTAAAAATACTTTGTTATTCGCGGCGGATTCTTCACTATTGTCTCCGAGATGAAGGAACATTGCAACAATATATCTGAGTGATGTGCACATTAATGTCGCCGTATCTGGAAACGATCCCTGCAAAATGAGGGCGAAAAATGGGGAGAAGTGTAAAACAGCCACATTATAGCAGTAGTAGAAGAAATAGTGGGGGTAGTAGTAGCTGGAGTAATGGTGGGGGTAGTAGTATCTGGAGTAATGGTGGGGGTAGTAGTATCTGGGGTAATGGTGGGGGTAGTAGTAACTGGAGTAGTAGTAGTGGGGGTAGTAGTAGCTGGAGTAATGGTGGGGGTAGTAGTAGCTGGGGTAATGGTGGGGGTAGTAGTATCTGGAGTAATGGTGGGGGTAGTAGTAGCTGGGGTAATGGTGGGGGTAGTAGAAACTGGAGTAGTAGTAGTGGGGGTAGTAGTAGCTGGAGTAATGGTGGGGGTAGTAGTAGCTGGGGTAATGGTGGGGGTAGTAGTATCTGGAGTAATGGTGGGGGTAGTAGTAGCTGGGGTAATGGTGGGGGTAGTAGTAACTGGAGTAGTAGTAGTGGGGGTAGTAGTAGCTGGAGTAATGGTGGGGGTAGTAGTATCTGGAGTAATGGTGGGGGTAGTAGTATCTGGAGAAATGGTGGGGGTAGTAATATCTGGGGTAATGGTGGGGGTAGTAGTAACTGGAGTAGTAGTAGTGGGGGTAGTAGTAGCTGGAGTAATGGTGGGGGTAGTAGTAGCTGGAGTAATGGTGGGGGTAGTAGTAGCTGGGGTAATGGTGGGGGTAGTAGTAACTGGAGTAGTAGTAGTGGGGGTAGTAGTAGCTGGAGTAATGGTGGGGGTAGTAGTAGCTGGAGTAATGGTGGGGGTAGTAGTAGCTGGAGTAATGGTGGGGGTAGTAGTAGCTGGAGTAATGGTGGGGGTAGTAGTAGCCTGAGTAATGGTGGGGGTAGTAGTAGCTGGAGTAGTAGTAGTGGGGGTAGTAGTAGCTGGAGTAGTAGTAGTAGTGGGGGTAGTAGTAGCTGGAGTAATGGTGGGGGTAGTAGTAGCTGGAGTAATGGTGGGGGTAGTAGTAGCTGGAGTAATGGTGGGGGTAGTAGTAGCTGGAGTAATGGGGGTAGTAGTAGCTGGAGTAATGGTGGGGGTAGTAGTAGGTGGATTAATGGGGGTAGTAGTAGCTGGAGTAATGGTGGGGGTAGTAGTAGCTGGAGTAGTAGTAGTGGGGGTAGTAGTAGCTGGAGTAATGGTGGGGGTAGCAGTAGCTGGAGTAATGGTGGGGGTAGTAGTAGCTGGAGTAATGGTGGGGGTAGTAGTAGCTGGAGTAATGGTGGGGGTAGTAGTAGCTGGAGTAATGGTGGGGGTAGTAGTAGCTGGAGTAATGGTGGGGGTAGTAGTAGCTGGAGTAATGGTGGGGGTAGTAGTATCTGGAGTAATGGTGGGGGTAGTAGTAGCTGGGGTAATGGTGGGGGTAGTAGTAACTGGAGTAGTAGTAGTGGGGGTAGTAGTAGCTGGAGTAATGGTGGGGGTAGCAGTAGCCTGAGTAATGGTGGGGGTAGTAGTAGCTGGAGTAGTAGTAGTGGGGGTAGTAGTAGCTGGAGTAGTAGTAGTAGTGGGGGTAGTAGTAGCTGGAGTAATGGTGGGGGTAGTAGTAGCTGGAGTAATGGTGGGGGTAGTAGTAGCTGGAGTAATGGTGGGGGTAGTAGTAGCTGGAGTAATGGTGGGGGTAGTAGTAGGTGGATTAATGGGGGTAGTAGTAGCTGGAGTAATGGTGGGGGTAGTAGTAGCTGGAGTAGTAGTAGTGGGGGTAGTAGTAGCTGGAGTAATGGTGGGGGTAGCAGTAGCTGGAGTAATGGTGGGGGTAGTAGTAGCTGGAGTAATGGTGGGGGTAGTAGTAGCTGGAGTAATGGTGGGGGTAGGTGTAAAGGTAATATTGGTGAAAATGTTAGTAGTAATGACAATAGTGATGGAGTAGTAATAATAGTAGTGACTATAGTGATGATGGTATCAGCTGTAGTAGTAATGATAGTAATAGTTATAGCAGCAGTGATAGCAGCACTAGGAGTATTATTAGTGGTGGCTGCTGTTGTATTATTTGAAGTAGCAAAAGTAAATGTAAAAGTAATACAAATAGTATTGATAGTTGTAAAAGTTGAAGTGTAGGTGGATCTAGTGATGATACTGGTTGTAGTATTGGTAGTTGGAGAAGTAGTAGAAGTGACGATATTAATAATGTTATTAATGGTACGTGTCAAAGTGGAGGATAAAGTAGAGCTAATACTGATAGTAGAAACAGTGGTTATAGGAGGCAGTGGTAGTAGTGATGGTGGAAGTACTAGTAGTGGTGGTAGGAGGCAGTGGTAGTAGTGATGATGGAAGTACTGGTAGTGGTGGTAGGAGGCAGTGGTAGTAGTGATGATGGAAGTACTGGTAGTGGTGGTAGGAGGCAGTGGTACTAGTGATGGTGGAAGTACTGGTAGTGGTGGTAGGAGGCAGTGGTAGTAGTGATGGTGGAAGTACTGGTAGTGGTGGTAGGAGGCAGTGGTAGTAGTGATGATGGAAGTACTGGTAGTGGTGGTAGGAGGCAGTGGTAGTAGTGATGGTGGAAGTACTGGTAGTGGTGGTAGGAGGCAGTGGTAGTAGTGATGATGGAAGTACTGGTAGTGGTGGTAAGAGGCAGTGGTAGTAGTGATGATGGAAGTACTGGTAGTGGTGGTAGGAGGCAGTGGTAGTAGTGATGGTGGAAGTACTGGTGGTGGTAGGAGGCAGTGGCAGTAGTGATGGTGGAAGTACTAGTAGTGGTGGTAGGAGGCAGTGGTAGTAGTGATGGTGGAAGTACTGGTAGTGGTGGTAGGAGGCAGTGGCAGTAGTGATGGTGGAAGTACTGGTAGTGGTGGTAGGAGGCAGTGGCAGTAGTGATGGTGGAAGTACTGGTAGTGGTGGTAGGAGGCAGTGGTAGTAGCGATGGTGGAAGTACTGGTAGTGGTGGTAGGAGGCAGTGGTAGTAGTGATGGTGGAAGTACTGGTAGTGGTGGTAGGAGGCAGTGGCAGTAGTGATGATGGAAGTACTGGTAGTGGTGGTAGGAGGCAGTGGTAGTAGTGATGATGGAAGTACTAGTAGTGGTGGTAGGAGGCAGTGGTAGTAGTGATGGTGGAAGTACTAGTAGTGGTGGTAGGAGGCAGTGGTAGTAGTGATGATGTAAGTACTGGTAGTGGTGGTAGGAGGCAGTGGTAGTAGTGATGATGGAAGTACTGGTAGTGGTGGTAGGAGGCAGTGGTAGTAGTGATGGTGGAAGTACTGGTAGTGGTGGTAGGAGGCAGTGGCAGTAGTGATGGTGGAAGTACTGGTAGTGGTGGTAGGAGGCAGTGGTAGTAGTGATGGTGGAAGTACTAGTAGTGGTGGTAGGAGGCAGTGGTAGTAGTGATGGTGGAAGTACTAGTAGTGGTGGTAGGAGGCAGTGGTAGTAGTGATGGTGGAAGTACTGGTAGTGGTGGTAGGAGGCAGTGGTAGTAGTGATGGTGGAAGTACTAGTAGTGGTGATAGGAGGCAGTGGTAGTAGTGATGGTGGAAGTACTGGTAGTGGTGGTAGGAGGCAGTGGCAGTAGTGATGGTGGAAGTACTAGTAGTGGTGGTAGGAGGCAGTGGTAGTAGTGATGGTGGAAGTACTAGTAGTGGTGGTAGGAGGCAGTGGTAGTAGTGATGGTGGAAGTACTAGTAGTGGTGGTAGGAGGCAGTGGTAGTAGTGATGATGGAAGTACTGGTAGTGGTGGTAGGAGGCAGTGGTAGTAGGGATGATGGAAGTACTGGTAGTGGTGGTAGGAGGCAGTGGTAGTAGTGATGGTGGAGTACTGGTAGTGGTGGTAGGAGGCAGTGGTAGTAGTGATGATGGAAGTACTGGTAGTGGTAGTAGGAGAAAGTGGCAGTAGTGATGGTGGAAGTACTGGTAGTGGTGGTAGGAGGCAGTGGTAGCACTGATGATGGAAGTGTCATGATCCAGGCCAGCTTTTTTCTGCTGCTGGTTACACCCGGCTCCTGCCTGGTCATGTCAGGGGTTAATTTCGCTCGCCTCGTTCAGGATCCCAGGACGCTGGAGGAACCTTACATGAGACTTGCCTCTCTACCTCTCTGGTCAGGGCCAGTGATATTTCTGCCTTGCAGCTTGTATACTTGTTCTGGTGAGTGTTCCCGATCTGTCCTGCCTCCCTGCTACTGTGCCCTGACTCTGACCCTCCCCCGTTCGTCTGCCTGTCGCGGTCTCTGACTTCCCGCTCCTGTCTGTTGCATGTGTTTCCCTCTGCCGGCTTCTGACTCGGTTCTGTTTTCTGACTTTGATATTGATCCTCCCTTTGCAGTGACTTGACTTTCCTGGCTATACCCTGACTGTTTGACTACTCTATTGCCCCCTGGTGGTTCGACTGTTAACATTGCTGAAGTTACTCTGCTGTACATCAGCAGCCTTTCCGTTACAGTGTTTCTTTGTCTCTCTTTCACTACTCTGCTGCCACCTAGTGGGGATTACGCTGTACTACGTCATACTGGCCTTTGTACAGCGTGACAGGAAGTACTGGTAGTAGAAGTAATGGTGGTAGGAGGCAGTGGTAGTACTGATGATGGAAGTACTGGTAGTAGAAGCAGTGGTGATTGGAGGCACTGATAATAGTGATGGTGATTGTACTGGTAGTAGAGATAATGGTGGTAGGAGGCAGTGGTAGTACTGATGGTCGAAGTACTGGTAGTAGAGGTAGTGGAAGTAGGAGGCAGTGGTAGTACTGATGATTGAAGTACTGGTAGTGGTAGTAGGAGGCAGTGGTAGCAGTGATGGTGGAAGTACTGGTAGTAGAAGTAGTATTGGTAGGAGGCAGTGCTAGTAGTGATGATAGGAGTATTGGTAGTAGAAATAAAGGTGGTAGGAGGCAGTGGTAGTAGTAGTGATGGTGGTTGTACTGGTAGTAGAAGTAAAGGTGGTAGGAGGCAGTGGTAACAGTGATGATAGTACTGGTAGTAGAAGTAAAGGTGGTAGGAGGCAGTGGTAACAGTGATGATAGTACTGGTAGTGGTGGTAGGAGGCAGTAGTAGTATTGATGATAGGAGTATTGGTAGTAGAGGTGGTGGTAGGAGGCAGTGGTAGTAGTGATAGTGGTTGTACTGGTGGTAGCAGTAGTGGTGGTAGGAGGCAGTGGTAGCAGTGATGATAGGAGTACTGGTAGTAGAAGTAAAGGTGGTAGGAGGTAGTGGTAGTATTGATAGGAGTATTGGTAGTAGAGGTAGTGGTGGTGGTGGTAGGAGGCAGTGGTATCAGGTGAGTGTGAGGTGGTCGCCCTTCTTCCTATCATGAGGGTCTGTCTTTACATCTTCCCTGGCTGCCCTGTGGTCCAGCACAGACTCATGTAAGGTTCCTCCAGCACAGACTCATGTAAGGTTCCTCCAGCACAGTCTCATGTAAGGTTCCTCCAGCACAGTCTCATGTAAGGCTCCTCCAGCACAGTCTCATGTAAGGTTCCTCCAGCACAGTCTCATGTAAGGTTCCTCCAGCACAGTCTCATGTAAGGTTCCTCCAGCACAGTCTCATGTAAGGTTTCTCCAGCACAGTCTCATGTAAGGTTCCTCCAGCACAGACTCATGTAAGGTTCCTCCAGCACAGTCTCATGTAAGGTTCCTCCAGCACAGACTCATGTAAGGTTCCTCCAGCACAGACTCATGTAAGGTTCCTCCAGCACAGACTCATGTAAGGTTCCTCCAGCACAGACTCATGTAATGTTCCTCCAGCACAGTCTCATGTAAGGTTCCTCCAGCACAGTCTCATGTAAGGTTCCTCCAGCACAGTCTCATGTAAGGCTCCTCCAGCACAGTCTCATGTAAGGTTTCTCCAGCACAGTCTCATGTAAGGTTCCTCCAGCACAGACTCATGTAAGGTTCCTCCAGCACAGTCTCATGTAAGGTTCCTCCAGCACAGTCTCATGTAAGGTTCCTCCAGCACCGACTCCTGTAAGGTTCCTCCAGCACAGACTCATGTAATGTTCCTCCAGCACAGTCTTATGTAAGGTTCCTCCAGCACAGTCTCATGTAAGGTTCCTCCAGCACAGTCTCATGTAAGGTTCCTCCAGCACAGTCTCATGTAAGGTTCCTCCAGCACAGTCTCATGTAAGGTTCCTCCGGCACAGTCTCATGTAAGGTTCCTCCAGCACAGACTCATGTAAGGTTCCTCCAGCACAGACTCATGTAAGGTTCCTCCAGCACAGACTCATGTAATGTTCCTCCAGCACAGTCTCATGTAAGGTTCCTCCAGCACAGTCTCATGTAAGGTTCCTCCAGCACAGTCTCATGTAAGGCTCCTCCAGCACAGTCTCATGTAAGGTTCCTCCAGCACAGTCTCATGTAAGGCTCCTCCGGCACAGTCTCATGTAAGGCTCCTCCGGCACAGTCTCATGTAAGGTTCCTCCGGCACAGTCTCATGTAAGGTTCCTCCGGCACAGACTCATGTAAGGTTCCTCCAGCACAGACTCATGTAAGGTTCCTCCAGCACAGACTCATGTAAGGTTCCTCCAGCTCAGACTCATGTAAGGTTCCTCCAGCACAGACTCATGTAAGGTTCCTCCAGCACAGTCTCATGTAAGGTTCCTCCAGCACAGTCTCATGTAAGGCTCCTCCGGCACAGTCTCATGTAAGGTTCCTCCAGCACAGTCTCATGTAAGGTTCCTCCAGCACAGTCTCATGTAAGGTTCCTCCAGCACAGACTCATGTAAGGTTCCTCCAGCACAGACTCATGTAAGGTTCCTCCAGCACAGTCTCATGTAAGGTTCCTCCAGCACAGTCTCATGTAAGGTTCCTCCAGCACAGTCTCATGTAAGGTTCCTCCAGCACAGACTCATGTAAGGTTCCTCCAGCACAGACTCATGTAAGGTTCCTCCAGCACAGTCTCATGTAAGGTTCCTCCAGCACAGTCTCCTGTAAGGTTCCTCCAGCACAGTCTCATGTAAGGTTCCTCCAGCACAGACTCGTGTAAGGTTCCTCCAGCACAGACTCGTGTAAGGTTCCTCCAGCACAGTCTCGTGTAAGGTTCCTCCAGCACAGTCTCATGTAAGGTTCCTCCAGCACAGTCTCATGTAAGGTTCCTCCAGCACAGACTCATGTAAGGTTCCTCCAGCACAGACTCATGTAAGGTTCCTCCAGCACAGTCTCATGTAAGGTTCCTCCAGCACAGTCTCATGTAAGGTTCCTCCAGCACAGACTCATGTAAGGTTCCTCCAGCACAGTCTCATGTAAGGTTCCTCCAGCACAGTCTCATGTAAGGTTCCTCCAGCACAGTCTCATGTAAGGTTCCTCCAGCACAGTCTCATGTAAGGTTCCTCCAGCACAGTCTCATGTAAGGTTCCTCCAGCACAGTCTCATGTAATGTTCCTCCAGCACAGTCTCATGTAATGTTCCTCCAGCACAGTCTCATGTAAGGTTCCTCCAGCACAGTCTCATGTAAGGTTTCTCCAGCACAGTCTCATGTAAGGTTCCTCCAGCACAGTCTCATGTAAGGTTTCTCCAGCACAGTCTCATGTAAGGTTCCTCCAGCTCAGACTCATGTAAGGTTCCTCCAGCACAGTCTCATGTAAGGTTCCTCCAGCACAGTCTCATGTAAGGTTCCTCCAGCTCAGACTCAGGTAAGGTTCCTCCAGCACAGTCTCATGTAAGGTTCCTCCAGCACAGTCTCATGTAAGGTTCCTCCAGCACAGACTCATGTAAGGTTCCTCCAGCACAGTCTCATGTAATGTTCCTCCAGCACAGTCTCATGTAATGCTCCTCCAGCACAGTCTCATGTAATGCTCCTCCAGCACAGTCTCATGTAAGGCTCCTCCAGCACAGTCTCATGTAAGGTTCCTCCAGCACAGTCTCATGTAATGCTCCTCCAGCACAGTCTCATGTAAGGTTCCTCCAGCACAGTCTCATGTAAGGTTCCTCCAGCACAGACTCATGTAAGGCTCCTCCAGCACAGACTCATGTAAGGTTCCTCCAGCACAGTCTCATGTAATGTTCCTCCAGCACAGTCTCATGTAAGGTTCCTCCAGCACAGACTCATGTAAGGTTTCTCCAGCACAGTCTCATGTAATGTTCCTCCAGCACAGTCTCATGTAAGGTTCCTCCAGCACAGTCTCATGTAAGGTTCCTCCAGCACAGTCTCATGTAAGGTTCCTCCAGCACAGTCTCATGTAATGCTCCTCCAGCACAGTCTCATGTAAGGTTCCTCCAGCACAGTCTCATGTAAGGTTCCTCCAGCACAGTCTCATGTAAGGTTCCTCCAGCACAGTCTCATGTAAGGTTCCTCCAGCACAGTCTCATGTAAGGTTCCTCCAGCACAGACTCATGTAAGGTTCCTCCAGCACAGTCTCATGTAAGGTTCCTCCGGCACAGACTCATGTAAGGTTCCTCCGGCACAGTCTCATGTAAGGTTCCTCCGGCACAGTCTCATGTAAGGTTCCTCCGGCACAGTCTCATGTAAGGTTCCTCCGGCACAGTCTCATGTAAGGTTCCTCCGGCACAGTCTCATGTAAGGTTCCTCCGGCACAGACTCATGTAAGGTTCCTCCGGCACAGACTCATGTAAGGTTCCTCCAGCACAGACTCATGTAATGTTCCTCCAGCACAGACTCATCTAAGGTTCCTCCAGCACAGACTCATGTAAGGTTCCTCCAGCACAGTCTCATGTAAGGTTCCTCCAGCACAGTCTCATGTAAGGTTCCTCCAGCACAGTCTCATGTAAGGTTCCTCCAGCACAGTCTCATGTAAGGTTCCTCCAGCACAGTCTCATGTAAGGTTCCTCCAGCACAGTCTCATGTAATGTTCCTCCAGCACAGACTCATGTAAGGCTCCTGCAGCACAGACTCATGTAAGGTTCCTCCAGCACAGTCTCATGTAAGGTTCCTCCAGCACAGTCTCATGTAAGGTTCCTCCAGCACAGTCTCATGTAAGGTTCCTCCAGCACAGACTCATGTAAGGTTCCTCCAGCACAGTCTCATGTAAGGTTCCTCCAGCACAGTCTCATGTAAGGTTCCTCCAGCACAGTCTCATGTAAGGCTCCTCCAGCACAGTCTCATGTAAGGTTCCTCCAGCACAGTCTCATGTAAGGTTCCTCCAGCACAGTCTCATGTAAGGTTCCTCCAGCACAGTCTCATGTAAGGTTCCTCCAGCACAGTCTCATGTAAGGTTCCTCCAGCACAGTCTCATGTAAGGTTCCTCCAGCACAGTCTCATGTAAGGTTCCTCCAGCACAGACTCATGTAAGGTTCCTCCAGCACAGTCTCATGTAAGGTTCCTCCGGCACAGACTCATGTAAGGTTCCTCCGGCACAGTCTCATGTAAGGTTCCTCCGGCACAGTCTCATGTAAGGTTCCTCCGGCACAGCCTCATGTAAGGTTCCTCCAGCACAGTCTCATGTAAGGTTCCTCCAGCACAGACTCATGTAAGGCTCCTCCAGCACAGTCTCATGTAAGGTTCCTCCAGCACAGTCTCATGTAAGGTTCCTCCAGCACAGACTCATGTAAGGTTCCTCCAGCACAGACTCATGTAAGGTTCCTCCAGCACAGTCTCATGTAAGGTTCCTCCAGCACAGTCTCATGTAAGGCTCCTGCAGCACAGTCTCATGTAATGTTCCTCCAGCACAGTCTCATGTAAGGCTCCTCCAGCACAGACTCATGTAAGGTTCCTCCAGCACAGTCTCATGTAAGGCTCCTGCAGCACAGTCTCAAGTAATGTTCCTCCAGCACAGACTCATGTAAGGTTCCTCCAGCTCAGTCTCATGTAATGTTCCTCCAGCACAGTCTCATGTAAGGTTCCTCCAGCACAGTCTCATGTAAGGTTCCTCCAGCACAGACTCATGTAAGGTTCCTCCAGCACAGACTCATGTAAGGTTCCTCCAGCACAGTCTCATGTAAGGTTCCTCCAGCACAGACTCATGTAAGGTTCCTCCAGCACAGTCTCATGTAAGGCTCCTCCAGCACAGTCTCATGTAATGTTCCTCCAGCACAGTCTCATGTAAGGTTCCTCCAGCACAGTCTCATGTAAGGCTCCTGCAGCACAGTCTCATGTAATGTTCCTCCAGCACAGTCTCATGTAAGGCTCCTGCAGCACAGTCTCATGTAATGTTCCTCCAGCACAGACTCATGTAAGGTTCCTCCAGCACAGTCTCATGTAAGGTTCCTCCAGCACAGTCTCATGTAAGGTTCCTCCAGCACAGTCTCATGTAAGGTTCCTCCAGCACAGTCTCATGTAAGGTTCCTCCAGCACAGTCTCATGTAATGTTCCTCCAGCACAGACTCATGTAAGGTTCCTCCAGCACAGACTCATGTAAGGTTCCTCCAGCACAGTCTCATGTAAGGTTCCTCCAGCACAGACTCATGTAAGGTTCCTCCAGCACAGTCTCATGTAAGGTTCCTCCAGCACAGTCTCATGTAAGGTTCCTCCAGCACAGTCTCATGTAAGGTTCCTCCAGCACAGACTCATGTAAGGTTCCTCCAGCACAGTCTCATGTAAGGCTCCTGCAGCTGATGGATGATAGAACGCATCATTCTGCTGTGATATCGTCCTATCTGTTCCTTTATTACAATTTCTCCCATTCCCTTAATCGCACCGCGCTCATCACTCATAGTGCGTGTTCTATGCAATGAGCCCCCCTCTGTGCCCGCTCTCACCCCCGTATACAGAGACGGAACATTCACCCTCTGTAATCACTGAGTTTTGACATTATAATTGTGGAAGGTGTTGACAGCTTTGGGTATTAGTGTTTTGCTCGACATCGCACCTGTCATCACTCGTCACATGACGCCATCACTCCCATGACGAGACGCCTCCCACTGTGGAATCTCCTTCCCACTCCCAGATTCTCATTCTGCAGATTGCTGATTTAGAAGGAAACATTGTATATTGGCTGAATGGCTACAATGTATCCTGGTATAAACAGGTGGCATCATGTAGTGATTTTCACAGATATTCACCTTCTTCCAGGAGTCAACCCAAGACCCAGAACTTCATTTGGAAATAAATGTTGTTTGGCTGCAGAGGAGGAGTGGATAGGAGGGGGATGCAGCTGCAGTTTTCTCTACATCTTTCTGTATTTCTTGCTGTACACGGTCTTGGAATTTGTAGATCGCATGCAAATCTACTTAAGTAATAAAAGCATTACACTAGAAAAAATTGGTCCAAAGAGAAGTCATAGAAAGGCAAATGCGACATTACAAAACAGCACCAAAGCTGCATGTAAAGTATTCCTACAGCAAACGCGGTCACTGTCGCTCCGGAAACTTTGCATAAATCAATAGTAGAGATGAGTGAATCAATTCAAAAGGAATCAATTTAGTTACGAATTTCAATTGAATTTACGCTGCCAATTTGCTGGATTTTAGAGGCTGGGAAGACATTAAATATGAATTCTCATACTCTGCTCTCCCCAGCGAGCATCATACCTGACCCGCAGCCGCATGGTCTTCCGGTCCGGTCCTCTGGTCTGGTCCTCCGGTCTGGTCCTCCGATCTTGTCCAATGGTCTGGTCCTCCGGTCTGGTCCTCCGATCTGGTCCTCCGGTCTGGTCCTCCGATCTGGTCCTCCGGTCTGGTCCTCCGATCTGGTCCTCTGGTCCGGTCCTCTGGTCTGGTCCTCTGGTCTGGTCCAATGGTCTGGTCCTCCGGTCTGGTCCTCCGGTCTGGTCCTCTGGTCTGGTCCTCCGGTCCGGTCCTCTGGTCTTCCGGTCCGGTCCTCTGGTCTGGTCCAATGGTCTTGTCCTCCGGTCTGGTCCTCCGGTCTGGTCCTCCGGTCTGGTCCTCCGGTCTTGTCCTCCGGTCTGGTCTTCCGGTCCGGTCCTCCGGTCCGGTCCTCTGGTCTGGTCCTCCGATCCGGTCCTCTGGTCCGGTCCTCCGGTCCGGTCCTCTGGTCTGGTCCTCTGGTCTGGTCCTTCGGTGCGGTCCTCTGGTCCAGTCCTCTGGTCTGGTCCTCTGGTCTGGTCCGATCTGGTCCTCTGGTCTGGTCCTCTGGTCTGGTCCGATCTGGTCCTCTGGTCCGGTCCTCTGGTCTGGTCCTCTGGTCTGGTCCTTCGGTGCGGTCCTCTGGTCCAGTCCTCTGGTCTGGTCCTCTGGTCTGGTCCGATCTGGTCCTCTGGTCTGGTTCTCCGACCTGATCCTCTGGTCCGGTCCTCTGGTCTAGTCCTCCGATCTGATCCTCTGGTCCGGTCCTCTGGTCCGGTCCTGCGGTCTGGTCCTGCGGTCTGGTCCTCCGGTCTGGTCCTCTGGTCTGGTCCTCCGGTCTGGTCCTCTTTAGCATTCTTTTCCTTCCAGCTCCTTTTTGGTGCTCAGCGGTCACTGATTGGGTCATAGGGGCTTTGTCACACTCGTCCTTGACGTCAGTGACATCTGTCAGCGGCTTTACCAGAAAAAGACACTAAAGTTACCAGAAAGACCAAAGAGGAGCCAGTGGGAGCACCACTCTGTGGACGGACAGGTATAGGGCCGCCAGAGGAGAGACGATTGTTACAGTTTATTTCTTATTGAAAGCTTCCAGGCATATTTAATTTGCACCAAATCTATTTGATGGAAATGAAGACCTCTCCACCTTCCCAAATAAAGAAAATAAGCCCCTTCTTCTACTTCCCCACCATGAGAACTGATCATTAACAGCTCACTGAGAGATCAGATTACAGCTGCTTATCTGCAGTTTATGGAGAGAGGAACAAGACAAAGACAAGACCAAAATATATAGACCCTCAGCAGTGTTTAATCCCATCCAGAGCTGGATTCACAGATACACTGCTCAGCACTGGTGTATACTGTCCTCTATGCTCCTGCTGCTTTCTACCAAGTGTTTACCTAACTCCAGAGCTGTATTCACAGTCGCACTGCTTAGTACTGTTGTATACTGTTATCTATGGTCCTGCTGCTTTCTAGTAAGTGTTTACTTAACCCTAGAGCTTTATTCATAGATACACTGCTCTGTACTGTTGTATACTGTTATCTATGGTCCTGCTGCTTTCTAGTAAGTGTTTACTTAACCCTAGAGCTATATTCTTAGATACACTGCTCTGTGCTGTTGTATACTGTAATCTATGGTCCTGCTGCTTTCTAGTAAGTGTTTACTTAACCCTAGAGCTTTATTAATAGATACACTGCTCAGTACTGCTGTATACTGTTATCTATGGTCCTGCTGCTTTCTAGTAAGTGTTTACTTAGCCCTAAAGCTGTATTCACAGTCACACTGCTCTGTACTGTTGTATACTGTTATCTATGGTCCTGCTGCTTTCTAGTAAGTGTTTACTTAGCCCTAAAGCTGTATTCACAGTCACACTGCTCTGTGCTGTTGTATACTGTTATCTATGATCCTGCTGCTTTCTAGTAAGTGTTTACTTAGCCCTAAAGCTGTATTCACAGTCACACTGCTCTGTGCTGTTGTATACTGTTATCTATGGTCCTGCTGCTTTCTAGTAAGTGTTTACTTAACCCTAGAGCTATATTCTTAGATACACTGCTCTGTGCTGTTGTATACTGTTATCTATGGTCCTGCTGCTTTCTAGTAAGTGTTTACTTAACCCTAGAGCTTTATTCATAGATACACTGCTCAGTACTGTTGTATACTGTTATCTATGGTCCTGCTGCTTTCTAGTAAGTGTTTACTTAGCCCTAAAGCTGTATTCACAGTCACACTGCTCTGTGCTGTTGTATACTGTTATCTATGGTCCTGCTGCTTTCTAGTAAGTGTTTACTTAGCCCTAGAGCTATATTCTTAGATACACTGCTCTGTGCTGTTGTATACTGTTATCTATGGTCCTGCTGCTTTCTAGTAAGTGTTTACTTAGCCCTAGAGCTATATTCTTAGATACACTGCTCTGTGCTGTTGTATACTGTTATCTATGGTCCTGCTGCTTTCTAGTAAGTGTTTACTTAACCCTAGAGCTATATTCTTAGATACACTGCTCTGTACTGTTGTATACTGTTATCTATGGTCCTGCTGCTTTCTAGTAAGTGTTTACCTAACTCCAGAGCTGTATTCACAGTCACACTGCTTAGTACTGTTGTATACTGTTATCTATGGTCCTGCTGCTTTCTAGTAAGTGTTTACTTAGCCCTAGAGCTATATTCTTAGATACACTGCTTGGTACTGTTGTATACTGTTATCTATGGTCCTGCTGCTTTCTAGTAAGTGTTTACTTAACCCTAGAGTTAGATTCGCAGATACACTGCTGAGCACTGTTGTATATTTTCCTCCATGCTCCTGCAGCTTTCAGTGCTTACCTAACCCTAGAGCTGTTTTCACAGTCACACTGCTTAGTACTGTTATCTACTGTCCTCTTTGCTTCTGCTGCTTTCTAGTATATTTTAATCATGTTGGGTATGGGGGACTACCAAACAAACAGTGAAAGGAAAGGGAAGGGAAACCCTGTGTTTAGGGAAGAGAGGGATGGTGACCTCTGACCAAACCTACCGCTGGCCTTTTGGGTTCCTCACCCCCTAGATAGGTTCTGAACCTATGCACCGAGGTATCTCTAGTGCTGGGCCCTAGATAGAGAATGGGTGCGATCAGTTCTTATTCATCAACTCCACTACACACTAAAGAAGACACAGGGTGCACACACATGGAAAAAGTGCATGCTCAACTTATCTCCAGACATCTCGGCAAGGTGTTCAGCAAAGAGCAGCAACGATCCTATAGATTAGTACAAGCCGTCTGCTTGCATCCAGAGCTTGTGAAGGACCTGAATAATATCACCAGCACAAGTCCAGGAAAAATGAGAGTATTTAAACCCAAGGGGAAATACAGATGATTATCAGCTGAAGGGAAGAGAAGCTCAGGTGGGTCCTAAAGGGAAAAAGAATGAAAATCCAGCAGAGGAGGTATGAGATGAGCTCTTCACCAACCTCACTAAACACTAAAGGAAGACACAAATGGAAAAAGTGTATGAACTACTCATCCATAGATGACTCAGGCAGAAGTTCAGCAACGTTTCAGCAATGATACTACAGATGAGTGCAAGCCACCTGCTTGCATCCAGAGCTTGTGAAGGAACTGAATAATATCAGTTCAGGGAAAATGAGTATTTACACCCAAGGGGAAATGCAGATGATTAGCAGCTGAAGGGAAGAAGAGCTCAGCTGGGTCCTAAAGGATAAAAGAATGAAAACCCAGCAGAGGAGGTATCTAGTGCACTGAGTCCTCACAGCAGGAGTGATAGAAAGTCAGGGAGCATTTACCTAACCCCAGAGCTGGTCTCACAGCTACACTGCTCAGTACTGCTGAATCAATAACCTTTATGCTGCTTCTTGTAATACACAGTCATTGTGGTTCCTGCTCTCCTGACTGTGTGTATGGGAGACATAATAGTGTCTTGTTTCTATCATTTAGCATGGAGACAACTGAGAATTATAGGAGTCTGCAGAGGGGAAATCTGTGCCCGCAGGACGGCTTAGGTGAGCCATTGGCTGGAATGACCGGTCCTTCCATACAGGGAGCAGATTGTCTGCTTTATCCCTTTTTGCTCCCCATATGTCTTGGCTTGGATAATGTATCCATGTATAATGGAGGGGGAATGACACATTGGTCCTTTGTCTTGCTAATAATTCTCCGGTAAGTGATGTTTATAGCAAAGTATGAGCTCAAAATCTCATAAAAGTGAACGTTGCTGTAAAATCCGGCGCTGACGTTGCGGAGGGGCACAAACCTTCTTGTTTCCCCCCATTCATCTTAGCTGATTATTTGCGCTTTTAGAAATACTGAAAAAGTTTTCCTTTTGAGTTTCCCACTGATCCTTTTTCAATTGTTGCTCGGCACGAACACACAGAAAATAGGTCCGCGCGCGATTGTGCGGCCGACAGCGCCTTTCTGTAGAAAGTATTTAATGTCATTTCCATTTTAACCGTTTCATTTTATCGCTCCCTCTTCTCCCCGTGGATCCGATTTCCCACTGTAAAAACGTGTTTGATGGAATAACTGCAAATTTCTATAATTCATGTAAAGTGGAGAAATACTATACAGGGAGCATACGGGGGAAAACACAAACATTGTGCAAATGTCAGACTTCACTTACGAGCGGCTTCAAAGAGCAGAACCTGCGGCAATTTCCAGGAGGCTTTCAGCAAAGTTTTAGAGCTTTTTTCACAATTCTACATTTGACCCAAAATCTACCGTATGTGGCGGACAGTGGTCATCAGTGGGCAGTGGATAAACACTTCATCTTTATCATTTTAATCTTTGCAGTATGCTCCCCGGGTCCCGGCGCCGCCTGTCACTCACCACTCCGGTTCCCGGTCCTTCTGCCCGCGGCTGCCCTCTTCACTCTCCCTCCTCTGCGTCCTCCGAGCCTCCTGCCCGCCGGTCCCGGCGTCCTCCTGCGACCCAGGACACTCTGTCTGGTCCCCCTGTATCTCCGGCACCGCTTCCTGCTCTGGTCTCCGGCACACGAGCCTCGCGCATGCGCATTAGGGCGCGTGCTCACTCACCTCTTCTTAAAGGGCCAGTGTCCCGGAAACAGGATATGGTCATTTACAGGTACAGAGTATAGTAGGACTTTCTTTCCATTTGGCCGGTGCCTGATCAATGGTGTTCCCTGAGCTAGGTGTTCAGGTCCCTTTGTGCCTTGCCTTCGTTTAACCCTGTCTCTTCCGCAGAGCCTGCCTGCCACCCTAACCCGGTCTAACGTCTGATTCCTCAGGAAGTCCCCCGGTGACTGTATTGTGAGGATCCCACCATCTACCATCAGCCTGTACCTGTCACCGATCCCCAACTTCACCTGGGAAACATCAGCCTGCACGTCTCGTTGGACCCAGACCCCGTCTGCTGTTCTTTCCCGGTACCTGTATCCGGTCCCTGTCATCCGTCCTGCCTACGATGCCCGTTGGACCCAGAGACATTCCTGTTCGGATCCTTGAAAGACTCTTATCCAGTAACCCTAGTGTTCCGGCTACCGTGCATCTAGGCCCTCTGGTGGGGTGATCGGACAGTCCCTGTATAGGGGTTAGCTCCGGGTTGCCTCACTGGGGGAGTCCGGTGCACGGTCCCGTGAATCCACCCCCAGGACGTTACACTACTTATCCACAGGAGGTCAGCAAGCTTCAGCAATGATACTGCACATGAGAGCAAGCCACCTGCTTGCAGCCAGAGCTAGAATGAACTGAAAATATCACCAGCACAGGTCCAGAGGAGAATAGAGTATTTAAGCACCAAGATATTGCTGATGATCCGCAGCTGGGAGGAAGTTGAGCTGTTGCTGGGTCCCAAAGGGACAAAGATGAATCCAGAAAGAAAGCTACCTATATCAATGAATACTGACAGCAGTAACAATAGAATGTCAAGGAGTATTCTGCGCAGCCAAACACTGTGACATTCTATAGCCAGAAACCACATGACTGTCTCTCACCCATTACACACCTGTGATAGTATTGCTATTCGAATACATAGGGGGCAGATGTTCAGTACCCAACTGCAGCCACTATTCCATCAACAGAGCTGTGCTGTGCAGCTCCGCAACCAATGTCGGCAATGAGTACAGCTGATTATTGGGGGTCCCATATGTCACATTCCCACCGATCATACATGAATGATGACCTATTCTGAAGAAAGCCCATCAATGTCAAATAGTATGTTGGGGTCACCATCAGCCTAATCCAGAGTGACTACCAATGTGTTGTAATTCCTATTTATAAATATACAAAAAACTTCCAAAAATAAAGTTAGTTTACGAGGTCGATATCCTTTTGGTCATAACCCCCATATAATAAATGTGCAAAAATGATACGATAAGACTTCCGATGACCCCTTTAATGGCCTTTTTCTTTCCCTTTTCCATCCATGTTATCACGAAGTTTCCACACAAGCTGAAATGTTAGGAAGTTAATGACTGTTTACTTGGCCCGGAGTCTCCGCACAATGTCTCTGCCACGGCATTTATAAAGTAGAGCTTTTTCTAATTGTATTTTTTTAGAGGCCAATTGTTCTCCCATTTCGTCCAAATTTCTAAGCCTTTCATTAACTGAGAGGAGACGCCTGCCAAATTCATATCATGCGAAGAAGCGAGAGGATCTCCAAAGTAATGATGACATTTCCTGCAGCTGCAGCTCCGAATGGAGAACGACTGAACACAAATTGCATCATGCAGATATTATACTGAAGGCAAACTGGGAAAAGCAAGTAAATGGAGCAAAGTTACAAAACACATCGATGACAAATGAACACAGTCATTATAGGACTGACTTATGTATCTTCATCAAATCAGAAGCATCAGCAGCGCAGGGAATACCGAAGAGGAACGACGAACCGGGGAGAGGAGGGAGAGAATTATCCCTGCATGATACACAGCATTACTATAACCACTATAATACCGCCCTAATGTACAAAAATATAACTGCTATAACACTGCCCCCTATGTACAAGAATATAACTGCTATAATACTGCCCCCTATGTACAAGAATATAACTACTATAATACTGCCCCTATGTACAAGAATATACCTACTATAATACTGCCCCCTATGTACAAGAATATAACTACTATAATACTGCTCCTTATGTACAAGAATATAACTACTATAATACTGTCCCCTATGTACAAGAATATAACTGCTATAATACTGCCCCCTATGTACAAGAATATAACTACTATAATACTGCTCCTATGTACAAGAATATAACTGCTATAATACTGCTCCTATGTACAAGAATATAACTACTATAATACTGCCCCCTATGTACAAGAATATAACTGCTATAATACTGCTCCTATGTACAAGACTATAACTACTATAATATTACCCCTATGCACAAGAATATAACTGCTATAATACTGCCCCCTATGTACAAGAATATAACTACTATAATACTGCTCCTATGTACAATAATATAACTGCTATAATACTGCTCCTATGTACAAGACTATAACTACTATAATATTGCCCCTATGCACAAGAATATAACTACTATAATATTGCCCCTATGCACAAGAATATAACTACTATAATACTGCCCCCTATGTACAAGAATATAACTACTATAATACTGCCCCTATATACAAGAATATAACTACTATAATACTGACCCTATGCACAAGAATATAACTACTATAATACTGCCCCCTATGTACAAGAATATAACTACTATCATACTGTTCCTATATACAAGAATATAACTTATATAATACTGCCCCTATTTACAAGAATATAACTAATATAATACTGCCCTAATGTACAAGAATATAACTACTATAATACTGCCCCTATGTACAAGAATATAACTGCTATAATACTGCTCCTATGTACAAGAATATAACTACTATAATACTGCTCCTATGTACAAGAATATAACTACTATAATACTATCCTTATATATAAGAATATAACTACGGTACTATAATACTGCCCCATATGTACAAGAATATAACTAGTATAATCCTGCTACTATGTACAAGAATATAACTACTATAATACTGCCCCTATGTATAAGAATATAACTACTATAATACTGCTCCCTATATACAAGAATATAACTACTATAATACTGCCCCTATGTATAAGAATATAACTACTATAATACTGCTCCCTATATACAAGAATATAACTACTATAATACTGCCCCTATGTATAAGAATATAACTACTATAATACTGCCCCTATATACAAGAATATAACTACTATAATACTGCCCCTATGTATAAGAATATAACTAATATAATACTGCTCCCTATATACAAGAATATAACTACTATAATACTGCCCCTATGTATAAGAATATAACTACTATAATACTGCCCCTATATACAAGAATATAACTACTATAATACTGCCCCTATGTATAAGAATATAACTAATATAATACTGCTCCCTATATACAAGAATATAACTGCTATAATACTGAACCCTATGTACAAGAATATAACTGCTATAATACTGCCCCTATGTACAAGAATATAACTACTATAATACTGCCCCTATGTACAAGAATATAACTACTATAATACTGCCCCTATGTACAAGAATATAACTACTATAATACTGCGCTTATGTACAAGAATATGACTACTATAATACTGCCCCTATGTACAAGAATATAACTACTATAATACTGCCCCTATATACAATAATATAAATGATGAGGAATTATCCTTATAATATAGATTTCCTATTCTTTTCCCTATGTAATTTAGTCAATAATTGCTTGCCACTATGTTGGATCATAAATTAATCCCTTTAATAACCAGATCCCCTTAAGATATAGCCAGTAAATCATAAATTCTCTCTTTTAGGGAATATTCAATGGTCTCTGAATGCGCAACCTGATTAATAAGTGAACACTAAACAAAGATGGCTTATTTACACTACCTCTCTGACCTGTCACACACGGGTCACTCTGCCCTTGTAGTTGCGAGGACATGAAATAACGCAAGACATCCTTGGCACAAATACTCTTTAGGTAATCGTTTTTTAAGTGTCTCTATGTGATTGGTTAAAACAATGATTTCTATTACTGTATTGGCTGTATCATTTGTAACTCCCTATTTAATTTTGTATAAAAGGTGGCTCCTGCAAGATGGAGTCAGTTCTGTGATCCAATCAGAGCTCTTGCAATTGCAATAAATCTTTCTTTCTGTCACCAAAGAAAGTCTGACGTCTGATCCTTGGGAGACTGAGATCGTTATTTCCGTAACTTAACTATTATGATACTGCCCCTATGTACAAGAATATAACTACTATAGTACTGCTCCTATGTACAAGAATATAACTACTATAATACTGCTCCTATGTACAAGAATATAACTACTATAGTACTGCTCCTATGTACAAGAATATAACTACTATAATACTGCTCCTATGTACAAGAATATAACTACTATAATACTGCTCCTATGTACAAGAATATAACTACTATAATACTATCCCTATATATAAGAATATAACTACGGTACTATAATACTGCCCCATATGTACAAGAATATAACTAGTATAATCCTGCTACTATGTACAAGAATATAACTACTATAATACTGCCCCTATGTATAAGAATATAACTACTATAATACTGCTCCCTATAAACAAGAATATAACTACTATAATACTGCCCCTATGTATAAGAATATAACTACTATAATACTGCTCCCTATATACAAGAATATAACTACTATAATACTGCCCCTATATACAAGAATATAACTACTATAATACTGCCCCTATGTATAAGAATATAACTAATATAATACTGCTCCCTATATACAAGAATATAACTACTATAATACTGCCCCTATATACAAGAATATACTATAATACTGTCCCTATGTACAAGAATATAACTGCTATAATACTGTCCCCTATGTACAAGAATATAACTGCTATAATACTGCCCCTATGTACAAGAATATAACTACTATAATACTGCGCTTATGTACAAGAATATAACTACTATAATACTGCCCCTATGTACAAGAATATGACTACTATAATACTGCCCCTATATACAATAATATAACTACTATAATACTGCCCCTATGTACAAGAATATAACTACTATAATACTGCCCCCTATGTACAAGAATATAACTACTATAATACTGCCCCTATGTACAAGAATATAACTGTTATAATACTGCTCCTATGTACAAGAATATAACTACTATAATACTGCCCTTATATACAAGAATAGAACTACTATAATACTGCCCCTATGTACAAGAATATAAATACTATAATACTGCCCCCTATGTACAAGAATATAACTACTATAATACTGCCCCCTATGTACAAGAATATGACTACTATAATACTGCCCCCTATGTACAAGAATATAACTACTATAATACTGCCCCTATGTACAAGAATATAACTACTATGATACTGCCTCTATGTACAAGAATATAACTACTATAATACAGCCCCTACGTACAAGAATATAACTACTATAATACGGCCCCTATGTACAAGAATATAACTACTATAATACTTTCCCCTATGTACAAGAATATAACTACTATAATACTGCCCCCTATGTACAAGAATATAACCACTATAATACTGCTCCTATGTACAAGAATATAACTACTATAATACTGCTCCTATGTACAAGAATATAACTACTATAATACTGCACCTATATACAAGAATATAACTACTATAATACTGCCCCTATGTACAAGAATATAACTACTATAATACTGCCCCCTATGTACAAGAATATAACTACTATAATACTGCCCCTATGTACAAGAATATAACTACTATAATACTGCTCCTATGTACAAGAATATAACTACTATAACACAGCTCCTATGTACAAGAATATATCTACTATAATACTGCCCCTATGTACAAGAATATAACTACTATAATACTGCCCCTTTGTACAAGAATATAACCACTATAATACTGCTCCTATGTACAAGAATATAACTACTATAATACTGCTCCTATGTACAAGAATATAACTACTATAATACTGCCCCTATGTACAAGAATATAACTACTATAATACTGCCCCTATGTACAAGAATATAACTGCTATAATACTGCCCCTATGTACAAGAATATAACTACTATAATACTGCCCCTATGTACAAGACTATAACTACTATAATACTGCCCCTATGTACAAGAATATAACTACTATAATACTGCCCCCTATGTACAAGAATATAACTACTATAATACTGCTCCTATGTACAAGAATATAACCACTATAATACTGCTCCTATGTACAAGAATATAACTACTATAATACTGCCCCTATGTACAAGAATATAACTACTATAATACTGCCCCTATATACAAGAATATAACTACTATAATACTGCTCCTATGTACAAGAATATAACTACTATAATGCTGGTCTGTACAGGAATATAACTGATAATATATAATCATCATAATTCCTGTTATTATTGCTATTAGTATACATTTTGTAAGGATTGGATTTTTTACCTGCTTTCTGTCCTATAACTTGTTATCTCCTGGGGTTGGTTCATGTCGCAGTTTCTAAGTGAGAAGATGTACAATATAAAAAGGTCAATAAATGCGTCCTATGCACAGATGGTGGAGCTCCCGGGACCACATTTCTTGCCAATATTGTATCTATAGACAGAATGTTCTCTCCCGCCATTATCTGGGCTGCGCCTGGTAACAGCTCTGCAGATATCCTATATACTATATACTGTGGAGATGCTAATAACACATGTGAATTATTTATCATTCTGTTTGAGATGTTTGATCTTTCTTGTCGAGTAAAGTTTCTGGCAAAAGGTCTTTAAGTTGTTTTTAATGTATTACATAAATTACAGGGTAGTTTTTATCAGCGCCTCGTATTTAAAGGAAATGTTCAATAACACTTCTTGAGTGTATAGAGTTTATAATTGAAAAGAATACGTTTTTCATTTTCTATCTTTTACTTTGCTTTCATTCTTTATTTCTTCTTTCTCTCTTCCCTTATTTTTTCAATTTCCTTGTTTCTTTTTTCATCTTTCCTAATTTTCTTACTTCCCTCCTTGTTTCCATTAATTCTTTCTTCCTTTCTTTCTTTCTTTCTTTCTTTCTTTCTTTCTTTCTTTTTCTTTCTCTTTTACATTCTCCCTTTCTTTACTTTGTTGCTCTCCCTTTCTTTTTCCCCTCTCCCTTTCTTTTCTTTTTCCCCTCTCCCTTTCTTTTCTTTTCTTTGTTGCTCTCCCTTTCTTTTTCCCCTCTCCCTTTCTTTTCTTTTCTTTTTCCCCTCTCCCTTTCTTTTCTTTTTCCCCTCTCCCTTTCTTTTCTTTTTTCCCCTCTCCCTTTCTTTTCTTTTTCCCCTCTCCCTTTCTTTTCTTTTTCCCCTCTCCCTTTCTTTTCTTTTTCCCCTCTCCCTTTTTTTTTCTTTTTCCCCTCTCCCTTTTTTTTTCTTTTTCCCCTCTCCCTTTTTTTTTCTTTTTCCCCTCTCCCTTTTTTTTTCTTTTTCCCCTCTCCCTTTTTTTTTCTTTTTCCCCTCTCCCTTTTTTTTTCTTTTTCCCCTCTCCCTTTCCCTAAAATGGCCTCCCGGTTTACACATTTTATAAGAATTATAAACAACATATACATGGCTTGATTCGGTAATCACTGGGGGAAACACAGCCTGGAGTTCCCACAGGGGGGGGTGCCTACTTCAGAGAGCATTTTGAACAAGGAGGGAAGAAGAGATATGGCACCAAAGTTATTTGCAAAAGTATTAAATTTTATTCACATAAAATAGATGAAGATACAACTTTTTTTCATAAGAATAAATAGTACAGTATCAAATTAGGACACAAATTAGAAAGAATGAGGCAACCCAGGGATGAGGATGCAAGTATAGGTAGAACACAAAAAAAATGTTACTAATATTTTTGTCCTGTTACTTTTCCATTGTTCCACTCACACTTGGTGTCCCTGCGCATCTGCCGGTCCGTTGACTGCTGACGCGGCGTTGCTTGGCCGCGGCCGTCTTGTGCGCATGCGTGGGAGTCATGGAGACGTCCGTTCTCCCGCGCATGCGCACTACCCTCGGCGGTCTCGGCTCGCTCCGCCCGCTGGCCTCGACTTCCGGCGCATGCGCATTCTTCGGACACCATCTTCATTTGATTGAAAACAACTGTGCCGCCCCAGTATATAGCGGCCAGCCCCACTCTCTTTTCCACTTCCCTCGAAAAAGCGCTTAGGCGAAACAGCTGTTGGGTTCGTCCTCCTGCCGCGACCCCCCTCCATTTGCACAGGTAGTCTTCCATTCTATTTTCCCACTTTTCCTCTTTCCCACTCCCCTCTGACTCACATAACCATTGTGGGTCTAGAGACTCGCTTTTCCCCTTTCTCCCTGTTTGACTTTGGCCATTATTGTGCTGTACTGCACCGCCCGGCCCCACGTTTACTCTCCCAGCTTTGTACTCACTCGCTTCCTCTCTCTGCCACATGACTAGTCCACTTCTTGAGCTGGGCTGCACACCCCCCTAACTGTTTTTATCTGCTTTCTCTGTACTCCTTTACGGGACCTTTCACATTCCTTCCCTTCCTCTCCAGCTCCACGACTAGTCAGGGCATTCATGCTCTGATTGTGTGTGTGCATTTTCTTTCCTCTTCAGCTCCACGACTAGCCTGGGCATAAAGGACCTGATTGTGTGTGTGTATTGTGTAATTTTTATTAGTCGTTCTTGTGCTAACTGGCACCTCTCGGCCTCACGACTAGAATTTATTACACACAACAGTTCAGCCTCCTCTTTATTGCCCCACGACTACTCTGGTGGAGATTATTTCTTCATACTGCTTCTAACCATCTTTGCCTACCTGTTTTTTGGTTATGCACTTCAATCTTTGACCATACATCCCCTGTGGAGGGTCATTTGGTCTATTTACTACCTTGGGGGGCTGGGGTCCAAATTTTTGGACCAATACACTCCAGTTATATACCACCCCCCCAGGGTTTCGTTACTGGCAATGAGTAGGACTTTACACCTCTCCCCCCTCCCCTTTTTTTTTTGTGTTCTACCTATACTTGCATCCTCATCCCTGGGTTGCCTCATTCTTTCTAATTTGTGTCCTAATTTGATACTGTACTATTTATTCTTATGAAAAAAAGTTGTATCTTCATCTATTTTATGTGAATAAAATTTAATACTTTTGCAAATAACTTTGGTGCCATATCTCTTCTTCCCTCCTTGTTCAAAATGCTCTCTGAAGTAGGCACCCCCCCCTGTGGGAACTCCAGGCTGTGTTTCCCCCAGTGATTACCGAATCAAGCCATGTATATGTTGTTTATAATTTGCTTCTTTTCTGTGTGTTCCACAGCTCCCTTTATGGCTAACATGAATTTCAGAGCACGCGACCAGGCGTGGCTCACCCATTTGAATGAGGTCACAAAAGGATGCGGTAGCACAGCCCCCAATCCTAACACCATTGACGGGGGACCCCCTGAGGACCAGTCTTTGCGGACCCTCATGCACAAATACAAGGATCTCTACAAAAAAAGAACACGCATATGGTGGAACCGGGCCTTCCTTACAAAATATTTGGAGAGTGGTTGGATACCTCGCGGCCTGCGAGTTCAGGTTTTTCCCTCCTTCCCAGCACCAGAGGGGGACTTTAAGTCCACTTGGGAAGGTCATTTACATGCATGCTCTGTGAATCTCTTGGAACTTTTGTCCAAACAGAACACATCCACGCTTGACCATATGGAGAGTGAACTCGAGACACTGGAGGCCTCCATTCAGAGCCTCTGTACTCCCGAGGCTTTGGCTAAATTTTACGATGAGGTGGGCCTGGACGCCCAGAAATGGGAGAAGGAGGTCTGCGACTTTAAATCTAAAAAATTCCAGCGTGACGCCACTGATTACCATACAAATAATGTATATAGGTGGAGTCATCGTTTTTCAAGGGGCAGGAGTTCATCCAGGCAGAGTCGTCCCTCTAGGTCCCGATCCACCTCGCTGTTCTCAAGTTCTTCAGCTGATGAAATGCCTCCAGCTCCATCCAACAAGACACTTCAATTACCGTACAATGGTGGTGTAACGACTCGCAGTCGAGGAAGGGAGCCACGAGTTCCACAGAAATCGGTGGTCGAGGCTAACACCTCCAAACATAAATTGCAGGTAATTAATTTGTCAACACGTGTCTTCTCGGATGTTGAGCTTGAGGTATTATCTATGGGTCTGAATTTCTGTCCCACGAATTCTTTTAATCTATTTTCAGCTTTGAAAGACACAAATCTTTTTGCAAGAAAAATCCTTTTCAAAAGGCTGTACTCTCGGAAACAATCATTCAGCGAGTTGGATCCGACCGAGAGGAATGCTCTGCAGGATCTCCAAGACCTTCTGGACGAGCAGAATCCCAATACTGGTAGGTCTCCTGATTTTCTCAAACCCAGGTCGACGAGGTTCCCCCCCTTGTCCCTCTGCCCAGCAATTGACATCTTCACTAGACTTGTAACCGAAGATTTTAAACAACTTTCTACTGTACGCCGTTATGATAATCTTACTCACCATCAAAGATTGGCTATTAAACGGTTGCAGCTGTGTGATGATGTCGTTGTTAAGGCGGCGGACAAGGGGGGCAACATCGTCGTCTGGCCTGTTGATAAATATGAGAAAGAGGCCTACCGGCAACTTCGCGATAAATCCACCTATACACGCCTTTCATGTAGTCCAATGACCTCCTTCTCCCTGGAGCTTAGGAAAATACTTTCTAGGGCCCACAACCGGGGAACTATTGACGAGAAGATGTTCGAGGGCCTGCTCACTGGCTGTCCTCGCGTTCCCACTTTTTACCTTTTACCCAAAATCCACAAAGATGCCCTCAACCCCCCAGGACGCCCGATAGTGTCAGGCATAGGAGGGGTTTGTGAACCCATTTGTAAGTTTATTGATTTTTATTTAAAACCTCTAGTTGAGTGTCTCCCCTCCTATGTCAAAGACACTACGGACGTCCTGCGGCATCTTGATGGCATCTTTGTGGATGATAGTATGCTCCTGGTCAGTGCCGACGTGGAGTCCCTCTACACCTGCATCGGACATAAGGACGGTCTGGAGGCTGCCCGCTTCTACCTCTCAACCTCCGGTCTTGATGGCACCTTGGTGGACCTTTTGCTCGAGTTGCTTGACTTTGCCCTGACCCATAATTTTTTTGTTTTTAAAGATGTATTCTATCTGCAGCAGCGGGGCACTGCGATGGGCGCGGCCTGCGCGCCGGCCTACGCCAACCTCTTCCTGGGTTTCTGGGAGAGGTTGGTGTTTGGCGACGGTTTCCCGCAGGCTAGCGCCCATGTGCAGTGCTGGCTGCGTTATATTGATGATATCTTTATTTTGTGGCAGGGCACCGTCGAGCAACTCGAGTCTTTTATGTGTGGCCTTAACAGGAATTCCTTTAACATCAAGTTAACTTATAGGTATAGTCGGACAAACTTGGATTTTTTGGATATTGGAATTTCGGTGGATCCTCAGGGGGGCATTCAGACGGACGTTTTCCGCAAGGACACGTCCGTCAATGCTCTTCTTTTGGCATCCTCTGGCCACACCCCCTCCACCATACGTGCCATCCCGACCGGACAGTTTTTGAGGATGAAGCGGGTGTGCTCTACTACTTCCAACTTCGAATCCCAGTCGTCCGATCTCCGATGCAGGTTTAGGGAGCGGGGGTACAGCAACAGATGTATAAAAAGAGGTTACCTCCGCGCCAAAAACACCTCGAGGGACCAGTTGCTTTGTTACCGACCACGTCGGCCGACCAAGGATACTCACATCAGGTTTATTGGTACTTATAACCATCAGTGGGACGCAATGAGGGGGATTCTCGATAGGCATTGGCCCGTCCTGCTTACGGACCCTACTTTGGCCGATGTCCTGCCTTCGAGACCCCTCATGACAGCCAGGAGGGCAAGGAACCTCGGGGATCTTCTCGTTAATAGCCATTACATCCCCCCCCGCCTCAATCCATTTGGCTCTGGTGGCCCGATTCGTGGTTGCTATCCATGTGGCCACTGCGTGGCATGCCCTAACATCTTACGGATTTCTTCCTTTGCTTGTTCCAAGGGGAAGAGAACCTACTCCATTGACGAACGTATCACGTGTGCCTCCACACACGTGGTATACTATGCGACCTGCCCGTGCTCCCTAATCTACATCGGTCTCACCTCACGCGAGTTGCGCGTGAGAGTTAGGGAGCACGTCAGGGATATAACTGCCGCTATCTCCGTGGAGGATGTCTCTCTTCTCAAAACCCTTCCCCGCCACTTCCGTAAATTCCACGGTTGTGACGCAAGGCTCCTGAGTGTACGTGGTATAGATATGATCCACGCGGGTATCCGGGGAGGCAATCTACGGAAGACTCTCGCCCAGCGGGAGTCGAAGTGGATTGTCTCCCTTGATACCTTGGTCCCCAACGGCCTCAACGAGACCGTTAGTTATTCCCCATTTTTGTAGAGATCCCGCCCCTTCCACCTTTGGCATTTGGTTCCTCCCTTCGGACCCCTTCTTTTATATGGTCCTTTGGCCCCCTTACCGGTTCATATTTGGATATGGACCACTTTTTTGTGCTTTGGTCCGCATGCGGGACCCCTAGGGGGTACCACTTAAATGAACACAAAATGTTTTTATATTGTTTTTAATCTCTTGTTGTTTTGTATTTTTATTCATTTTGTTTCTTTTATCTCTGTGTTTGGTTTCTTTATATAGGTTTCAGTTTTGTGGGGATTTCCATTTCCTTTATTTCTTCTTTATTCCTCTTCCATCGGTGGATAACTTGGATGGCATGGTCTGTCTGGATTGAAGTATACCGGCATCTTTAACCATCAGTTCACATACCCTGTTGACGCCTCGTCTCCTGATGTGTCCATGCTGTCCATTTATTATGCCGTTCATTCCCCTATGTATTGTTTTGTATTACCCATTCCAAATGTTACTAATATTTTTGTCCTGTTACTTTTCCATTGTTCCACTCACACTTGGTGTCCCTGCGCATCTGCCGGTCCGTTGACTGCTGACGCGGCGTTGCTTGGCCGCGGCCGTCTTGTGCGCATGCGTGGGAGTCATGGAGACGTCCGTTCTCCCGCGCATGCGCACTACCCTCGGCGGTCTCGGCTCGCTCCGCCCGCTGGCCTCGACTTCCGGCGCATGCGCATTCTTCGGACACCATCTTCATTTGATTGAAAACAACTGTGCCGCCCCAGTATATAGCGGCCAGCCCCACTCTCTTTTCCACTTCCCTCGAAAAAGCGCTTAGGCGAAACAGCTGTTGGGTTCGTCCTCCTGCCGCGACCCCCCTCCATTTGCACAGGTAGTCTTCCATTCTATTTTCCCACTTTTCCTCTTTCCCACTCCCCTCTGACTCACATAACCATTGTGGGTCTAGAGACTCGCTTTTCCCCTTTCTCCCTGTTTGACTTTGGCCATTATTGTGCTGTACTGCACCGCCCGGCCCCACGTTTACTCTCCCAGCTTTGTACTCACTCGCTTCCTCTCTCTGCCACATGACTAGTCCACTTCTTGAGCTGGGCTGCACACCCCCCTAACTGTTTTTATCTGCTTTCTCTGTACTCCTTTACGGGACCTTTCACATTCCTTCCCTTCCTCTCCAGCTCCACGACTAGTCAGGGCATTCATGCTCTGATTGTGTGTGTGCATTTTCTTTCCTCTTCAGCTCCACGACTAGCCTGGGCATAAAGGACCTGATTGTGTGTGTGTATTGTGTAATTTTTATTAGTCGTTCTTGTGCTAACTGGCACCTCTCGGCCTCACGACTAGAATTTATTACACACAACAGTTCAGCCTCCTCTTTATTGCCCCACGACTACTCTGGTGGAGATTATTTCTTCATACTGCTTCTAACCATCTTTGCCTACCTGTTTTTTGGTTATGCACTTCAATCTTTGACCATACATCCCCTGTGGAGGGTCATTTGGTCTATTTACTACCTTGGGGGGCTGGGGTCCAAATTTTTGGACCAATACACTCCAGTTATATACCACCCCCCCAGGGTTTCGTTACTGGCAATGAGTAGGACTTTACACCTCTCCCCCCTCCCCTTTTTTTTGTGTTCTACCTATACTTGCATCCTCATCCCTGGGTTGCCTCATTCTTTCTAATTTGTGTCCTAATTTGATACTGTACTATTTATTCTTATGAAAAAAAGTTGTATCTTCATCTATTTTATGTGAATAAAATTTAATACTTTTGCAAATAACTTTGGTGCCATATCTCTTCTTCCCTCCTTGTTCAAAACATTTTATAAGAATGTATCAGCCAGAAAGGGATCACATGATCATGAGAGCGGCTCATTGGCTTTCTCATAATTTTGTGCTATTATTTGTATCACATCACATGGACTGCAATCAAGAGGGACTACGTTATTATAAAAGCCGAGGCAGAGAATGAAGCAGCTACTTTTTTGTGAATCTGATTAGTAAAAGGAAATCACAGCTAGATGCTTAGCCATAGAGATAGGAAACAAAAGCCATAAAAGGCTGAATAAATATTATGAATATCATAAGACAATTAGTGTGTGAGGAAAATAAATATTACATATTTAATTTATACACAGACATAGGAGAGTCACCGTGTCTGTGAGACAGGAGAGTCAACGCGTCTGTGAGGCAGGAGAGTCAACGCGTCTGTGAGGCAGGAGAGTCAACGCGTCTGTGAGGCAGGAGAGTCAACGCGTCTGTGAGGCAGGAGAGTCAACGCGTCTGTGAGGCAGGAGAGTCGCCGCGTCTGTGAGGCAGGAGAGTCGCCGCGTCTGTGAGGCAGGAGAGTCGCCGCGTCTGTGAGGCAGGAGAGTCACCGCGTCTGTGAGGCAGGAGAGTCACCGCGTCTGTGAGGCAGGAGAGTCACCGCGTCTGTGAGGCAGGAGAGTCACCGCGTCTGTGAGGCAGGAGAGTCACCGTGTTTGTGAGGCAGGAGAGTCACCGCGTCTGTGAGGCAGGAGAGTCACCGTGTTTGTGAGGCAGGAGAGTCACCGCGTTTGTGAGGCAGGAGAGGCATTGCGTCTGTGAGGCAGGAGAGTCACCGTGTTTGTGAGGCAGGAGAGTCACCGTGTTTGTGAGGCAGGAGAGTCACCGCGCCTGTGAGGCAGGAGAGGCATTGCGTCTGTGAGGCAGGAGAGTCACCGCACTTGTGAGGCAGGAGAGTCACCGCGTTTGTGAGGCAGGAGAGTCACCGCGTTTGTGAGGCAGGAGAGGCATTGCGTCTGTGAGGCAGGAGAGTCACCGCACTTGTGAGGCAGGAGAGTCACCGCGTTTGTGAGGCAGGAGAGGCATTGCGTCTGTGAGGCAGGAGAGTCACCGCACTTGTGAGGCAGGAGAGTCACCGCGTTTGTGAGGCAGGAGAGTCACCGCGTTTGTGAGGCAGGAGAGGCATTGCGTCTGTGAGGCAGGAGAGTCACCGCACTTGTGAGGCAGGAGAGTCACCGCGTTTGTGAGGCAGGAGAGGCATTGCGTCTGTGAGGCAAGAGAGTCACTGTCTTTAACCCCTTCATGACCATAGACTGATATATCCGTCATGGAGAGTGTCTCGTTAAGCCCCGCCCCCCGCCGCGGGCAGGCGGCGGTCGGCACACATATAAGCTGTTTTCAACAGCTGACATGTGTGCCTGCTAGTCGCGGGTGGAATCGCTTCCACCCGTGGCCTTTAACCCCTTAAATCTCGCTGCCAAAATCTGGCAGCCAGATCTATATGCGCGCGGCCATGTTTTTTACTTACCGCCGCCCCCACCGGAAGTCACGTGCGTGATCACGTGACTATCGGTGGTTGCCATCGTAGCACAGGGTCATGTGATGACGCCTGCAGCTATGAAGTTTTACTTTCGTTTTCCCTCGGCCGCGAGCAGAGAGAAACAGAAAGTGTCTGAATCTGCTGTTTACAGCTGTATTGCTGTGATCAGCAGATAGATAAGAGCGATCGGATTGCTGATCGCTATAGCCCCCTAGGGGAACTAGTAAAATTAAAAAAAAAAGTAAAAAAAAAGTTTTAAAAAAAAACAACAAAAACAAAAAACCTAAAAGTTCAAATCACCCACCTTTCCCCCCATTGAAAATTAAAGGGTTAAAAAATAAATAAATATACACATATTTGGTATCGCCGCGTTCAGAAATGCCCGATCTATCAAAATATAAAATCAATTAATCTGATTGGTAAACGGCGTAGTTGCAAAAAAATTCCAAACGCCAAAATTACGTTTTTTGGTCGCCGCAAGTTTTACGCAAAATGCAATAGCAAGCGATCAAAACATAGTATCTGCGCAAAAATAGTACCATTAGAAACGACAGCTCAAGACACAAAAAATCAGCCATCACTGAGCCATAGCTCCCAAAAAATAAGAACGCTACGTGTTTCGGAATATGTCGCAAAACGTGCGCCACTTTTATTGGACAACTTGTGATTTTTTTTTAACCCCTTAGATACAAGTAAACCTATACATGTTTGGTGTCTACAAACTCGCACCGACCTCAGGCATCATACCCACACATCAGTTTTACCATATAGTGAACACCGTGAATAAGACATCCCAAAAACTATTGTGCCATCACACTTTTTTTGCAATTTTTCGGCATTTGGAATTTTTTTGCTGTTTCTCAGTGCACCATGTGGTAAAACTTATGGTTTCATTTAAAAGTACAACTTGTCCCGCAAAAAACAAGCCCTCATATGGCAATATTGACGGAAAAATAAAAAAGTTACGGCTCTCGGAAGAAGGGGAGAAAAAAAACAAAAACGCAAAAACGGAAAGTGCCCCGGGGCTGAAGAGGTTAAGGCAGGAGAGTCACTGTCTGTGAGGCAGGAGAGTCACAGCGTCTGTGAGGCAGGAGAGTCACCGTGTCTGTGAGGCAGGAGAGTCACCGTGTCTGTGAGGCAGGAGAGTCACCGTGTCTGTGAGGCAGGAGAGTCACTGTGTCTGTGAGGCAGGAGAGTCACCGTGTCTGTGAGGCAGGAGTGGCATTGCATCTGTGAGGCAGGAGAGTCACTGCGCCTGTGAGGCAGGAGTGGCATTGCATCTGTGAGGCAGGAGAGTCACTGCACCTGTGAGGCAGAGAGGCATTGTGTCTGTGAGGCAGGAGAGTCACTGTGTCTGTGAGGCAGGAGAGGTGCCGCGTCTGTGAGGCAGGAGAGTCACCCTGTCTGTGAGGCAGGAGAATCACCGCGTTTGTGAGGCAGGAGTGGCATTGCATCTGTGAGGCAGGAGAGGCATTGCGTCTGTGAGGCAGGAGAGTCACTGCACCTGTGAGGCAGGAGAGGCATTGTGTCTGTGAGGCAGGAGAGTCACCGCGTTTGTGAGGCAGGAGTGGCATTGCATCTGTGAGGCAGGAGACTCACTGCACCTGTGAGGCAGGAGAGGCATTGCGTCTTTGAGGCAGGAGAGGCGCCGCGTCTGTGAGGCAGGAGAGTCACCGCGTCTGTGAGGCAGGAGAGTCACCGCGTCTGTGAGGCAGGAGAATCACCGCGCCTGTGAGGCAAGAGAGTCACCGCGCCTGTGAGGCAGGAGAGTCACCGCGCCTGTGAGGCAGGAGAGTCACCGCGTCTGTGAGGCAGGAGATTCACCGCGTCTGTGAGGCAGGAGATTCACCGCGCCTGTGAGGTGGGAGAGTCGCCGCGTCTGTGAGGCGGGAGAGTCGCCGCGTCTGTGAGGCGGGAGAGTCGCCGCGTCTGTGAGGCGGGAGAGTCGCCGCGCCTGTGAGGCGGGAGAGTCGCCGCGTCTGTGAGGCGGGAGAGTCACCGCGTCTGTGACGCGGGAGAGTCACCGCGTCTGTGAGGCGGGAGAGTCACCGCGTCTGTGAGGCGGGAGAGTCACCGCGTCTGTGAGGCGGGAGAGTCACCGCGTCTGTGAGGCGGGAGAGTCACTGCTTCTGTGAGGCGGGAGAGTCACCGTGTCTGTGAGGCAGGAGAGTCACCGCGTCGGTGAGGCAGGAGAGTCACCGCGCCTGTGAGGCAGTAGAGTCACCGCGTCTGTGAGGCGGGAGAGTCACCGTGTCTGTGAGGCGGGAGAGTCACCGTGTCTGTGAGGCGGGAGAGTCACCGTGTCTGTGAGGCGGGAGAGTCACCGTGTCTGTGAGGCGGGAGAGTCACCGTGTCTGTGAGGCGGGAGAGTCACCGCGTCTGTGAGGCAGGAGAGTCACCGCGTCTGTGAGGCAGGAGAGTCACCGCGTCTGTGAGGCAGGAGAGTCACCGTGTCTGTGAGGCAGGAGAGTCACTGCTTCTGTGAGGCGGGAGAGTCACCGTGTCTGTGAGGCAGGAGAGTCACCGCGTCTGTGAGGCAGGAGAGTCACCGCGTTTGTGAGGCAGGAGAGGCATTGCGTCTGTGAGGCAGGAGAGTCACCGCGCCTGTGAGGCAGGAGAGGCATTGCGTCTGTGAGGCAGGAGAGTCACCGCACTTGTGAGGCAGGAGAGTCACCGCGTTTGTGAGGCAGGAGAGTCACCGCGTTTGTGAGGCAGGAGAGGCATTGCGTCTGTGAGGCAGGAGAGTCACCGCACTTGTGAGGCAGGAGAGTCACCGCGTTTGTGAGGCAGGAGAGGCATTGCGTCTGTGAGGCAGGAGAGTCACCGCACTTGTGAGGCAGGAGAGTCACCGCGTTTGTGAGGCAGGAGAGGCATTGCGTCTGTGAGGCAAGAGAGTCACTGTCTTTAACCCCTTCATTACCATAGACTGATATATCCGTCATGGAGAGTGTCTCGTTAAGCCCCGCCCCCCGCCGCGGGCAGGCGGCGGTCGGCACACATATAAGCTGTTTTCAACAGCTGACATGTGTGCCTGCTAGTCGCGGGTGGAATCGCTTCCACCCGTGGCCTTTAACCCCTTAAATCTCGCTGCCAAAATCTGGCAGCCAGATCTATATGCGCGCGGCCATGTTTTTTACTTACCGCCGCCCCCACCGGAAGTCACATGCGTGATCACGTGACTATCGGTGGTTGCCATCGTAGCACAGGGTCATGTGATGACGCCTGCAGCTATGAAGTTTTACTTTCGTTTTCCCTCGGCCGCGAGCAGAGAGAAACAGAAAGTGTCTGAATCTGCTGTTTACAGCTGTATTGCTGTGATCAGCAGATAGATAAGAGCGATCGGATTGCTGATCGCTATAGCCCCCTAGGGGAACTAGTAAAATTAAAAAAAAAGTAAAAAAAAAGTTTAAAAAAAAAACAACAAAAACAAAAAACCTAAAAGTTCAAATCACCCACCTTTCCCCCCATTGAAAATTAAAGGGTTAAAAAATAAATAAATATACACATATTTGGTATCGCCGCGTTCAGAAATGCCCGATCTATCAAAATATAAAATCAATTAATCTGATTGGTAAACGGCGTAGTTGCAAAAAAATTCCAAACGCCAAAATTACGTTTTTTGGTCGCCGCAAGTTTTACGCAAAATGCAATAGCAAGCGATCAAAACATAGTATCTGCGCAAAAATAGTACCATTAGAAACGACAGCTCAAGGCACAAAAAATCAGCCATCACTGAGCCATAGCTCCCAAAAAATAAGAACGCTACGTGTTTCGGAATATGTCGCAAAACGTGCGCCACTTTTATTGGACAACTTGTGATTTTTTTTTAACCCCTTAGATACAAGTAAACCTATACATGTTTGGTGTCTACAAACTCGCACCGACCTCAGGCATCATACCCACACATCAGTTTTACCATATAGTGAACACCGTGAATAAGACATCCCAAAAACTATTGTGCCATCACACTTTTTTTGCAATTTTTCGGCATTTGGAATTTTTTTGCTGTTTCTCAGTGCACCATGTGGTAAAACTTATGGTTTCATTTAAAAGTACAACTTGTCCCGCAAAAAACAAGCCCTCATATGGCAATATTGACGGAAAAATAAAAAAGTTACGGCTCTCGGAAGAAGGGGAGAAAAAAAACAAAAACGCAAAAACGGAAAGTGCCCCGGGGCTGAAGAGGTTAAGGCAGGAGAGTCACTGTCTGTGAGGCAGGAGAGTCACAGCGTCTGTGAGGCAGGAGAGTCACTGTGTCTGTGAGGCAGGAGAGTCACCGTGTCTGTGAGGCAGGAGAGTCACCGTGTCTGTGAGGCAGGAGAGTCACTGTGTCTGTGAGGCAGGAGAGTCACCGTGTCTGTGAGGCAGGAGTGGCATTGCGTCTGTGAGGCAGGAGAGTCACTGCGCCTGTGAGGCAGGAGTGGCATTGCATCTGTGAGGCAGGAGAGTCACTGCACCTGTGAGGCAGAGAGGCATTGTGTCTGTGAGGCAGGAGAGTCACTGTGTCTGTGAGGCAGGAGAGGTGCCGCGTCTGTGAGGCAGGAGAGTCACCCTGTCTGTGAGGCAGGAGAATCACCGCGTTTGTGAGGCAGGAGTGGCATTGCATCTGTGAGGCAGGAGAGTCACTGCACCTGTGAGGCAGGAGAGGCATTGTGTCTGTGAGGCAGGAGAGTCACCGCGTTTGTGAGGCAGGAGTGGCATTGCATCTGTGAGGCAGGAGACTCACTGCACCTGTGAGGCAGGAGAGGCATTGCGTCTTTGAGGCAGGAGAGGCGCCGCGTCTGTGAGGCAGGAGAGTCACCGCGTCTGTGAGGCAGGAGAGTCATCGCGTCTGTGAGGCAGGAGAATCACCGCGCCTGTGAGGCAAGAGAGTCACCGCGCCTGTGAGGCAGGAGAGTCACCGCGCCTGTGAGGCAGGAGAGTCACCGCGTCTGTGAGGCAGGAGATTCACCGCGTCTGTGAGGCAGGAGATTCACCGCGCCTGTGAGGCAGGAGAGTCGCCGCGTCTGTGAGGCAGGAGAGTCGCCGCGTCTGTGAGGCAGGAGAGTCGCCGCGTCTGTGAGGCGGGAGAGTCGCCGCGTCTGTGAGGCGGGAGAGTCACCGCGTCTGTGACGCGGGAGAGTCACCGCGTCTGTGAGGCGGGAGAGTCACCGCGTCTGTGAGGCGGGAGAGTCACCGCGTCTGTGAGGCGGGAGAGTCACCGCGTCTGTGAGGCAGGAGAGTCACCGCGTCTGTGAGGCGGGAGAGTCACCGCGTCTGTGAGGCGGGAGAGTCACCGCGTCTGTGAGGCAGGGGAGTCACCGCGTCTGTGAGGCAGGAGAGTCACCGCGTCTGTGAGGCAGGAGAGTCACCGCGTCTGTGAGGCAGGAGAGTCACCGTGTCTGTGAGGCAGGAGAGTCACTGCTTCTGTGAGGCGGGAGAGTCACCGTGTCTGTGAGGCAGGAGAGTCACCGCGTCGGTGAGGCAGGAGAGTCACCGCGCCTGTGAGGCAGTAGAGTCACCGCGTCTGTGAGGCAGGAGAGTCACCGTGTCTGTGAGGCGGGAGAGTCACCGTGTCTGTGAGGCGGGAGAGTCACCGTGTCTGTGAGGCGGGAGAGTCACCGTGTCTGTGAGGCGGGAGAGTCACCGCGTCTGTGAGGCGGGAGAGTCACCGCGTCTGTGAGGCAGGAGAGTCACCGCGTCTGTGAGGCAGGAGAGTCACCGCGTCTGTGAGGCAGGAGAGTCACCGTGTCTGTGAGGCGGGAGAGTCACTGCTTCTGTGAGGCGGGAGAGTCACCGTGTCTGTGAGGCAGGAGAGTCACCGTGTCTGTGAGGCAGGAGAGTCACTGCTTCTGTGAGGCGGGAGAGTCACCGTGTCTGTGAGGCAGGAGAGTCACCGCGTCGGTGAGGCAGGAGAGTCACCGCGTCTGTGAGGCAGGAGAGTCACCGCGTCTGTGAGGCGGGGCCAGGGAGGGACACATTGCTACTTCTCGCTCATCAGTGCAGCTATATTAGAAGTCTTACCAGGATAAATGGACGATTTGGAATATTATGATTTGCAGTGAGTCAATTGGTCGCAAAACAAATTTCCTTACAAAATTTGTCATAGATGGTGAATGGTTTTTGTAGCTATTTTTAAAACCTTGTCTATAGTTTTTGGACATTTCTTCTTTTTCCTCATTTTTACGTCTTTGGAGTCACAATTTGCTGACGTCGTCCCTGGTTCCTCGTTACATTATTAGATCGATCTCAACCTTTTTGTTCAGTTTACACTTTATATATTATATCAACAGGATGAATTTTCATACGATGTGATTGATGGTACGATCGCCCTAAAATACAATTTTTCATTTTTCATTTTTTTCTCCTATTTTTTTCAGACATTTCTAAATAATGGAAGGCCGGGTCTGAACAATGACGGCCACTGATGGAGCCGTCTTCTAATCTTTCCTCGCTGTAGTCATTTCTTTTTGGAAAAAGAACACGGGAAAGATTAAATCAGTTTTAGAAAGTTCCAGAATCTCATCGGCAGCTGAAGAGAATCCGGCGGTTGCGTTCCCGTCACATTCTGGAGCGGATACATCCAGCTTAAAGATTAATGGCGTAGCAGAGATTAATATACTCACTATCAGCCTCTGCCAGACAACTCCGGCCCAGATCACAAAGCCAACAATTGGACTCTACGATGCCGGATCCGGTGCCGCAGACGCACAAAGCTGATTTTAACATTGATGATAATAAATAATAATAATAATAATATTTATTCATTTATATAGCACTATTAATTCCACAGCGCTTTACATACATTGGCAACACTCTCCCCATTGAGGCTCACAATCTAGACTCCCTATCTGTATGTCTTAATTAATTTTCTTTTCCACATCGTGTACATTTTTCCTATGTTTTTAAAATAACCATAAAAAATAATAAGTGTAAAGAAAGAACCAAAAACTGAACAATAGCGATAGTTAAAGAATAATTGAAACATTGTATTACTTTTACTTTAGTTTCCACAACTAAACTGCGTTTGTTCAATATTCCCCCTGCACTGCCATTATCGGGCCGTGCACACAGTCATACGCTATTCACTGCACATACATTAGCACATGCTACTAGAGGATAGGTCCGGGGACAGAACTTTTGTTTTCAATGAAAAATTTATAACTGTTATCCAAATACTCTCAGTAGATAACACAGGATTCACCATTTACAATAGGTGATGTCACAGCTCACCTCTTCCCCTGTACAAGGACTGATAACACCTCTACACACAGTATATTACACAGGATCCACCATTTACAATAAGTGATGTCACAGCTCACCTCTTCCCCTGTACAAGGACTGATAACACCTCTACACACAGTAGATTACACAGGATCCACCATTTACAATAAGTGATGTCACAGCTCACCTCTTCCCCTGTACAATGACTGATAACACCTCTACACACAGTATATTACACAGGATCCACCATTTACAATAAGTGATGTCACAGCTCACCTCTTCCCCTGTACAAGGACTGATAACACCTCTACACACAGTAGATTACACAGGATCCACCATTTACAATAAGTGATGTCACAGCTCACCTCTTCCCCTGTACAATGACTGATAACACCTCTACACACAGTAGATTACACAGGATCCACCATTTACAATAAGTGATGTCACAGCTCACCTCTTCCCCTGTACAATGACTGATAACACCTCTACACACAGTAGATTACACAGGATCCACAATTCACAATAGGCGATGTCACAGCTCACCTCCTTCTCCTGTACAATTACTGACAACACCTCTATATACAGTAGATAACACATTATCCACCATTTACAATAGGTGATGTCACAGCTCACCTCCTCTTGTTCAATCACTGATAATACCTCTATATACAGTAGATAACACAGGATTCACCATTCACAACAGCTGATATTACAGCTCACCTCCCCCTTCTGTACAATAACTGATAGCACCTCTACATACAGTAAGTAACACAGGATCCACTATTCACAATAGGTGTTGTCACAGCTCACCTTGTCCTCCTGTACAATCCCTAATAACACCTCTATATATAGTAGATAACACAGGATCCACCATTCAGAATAGGCAATGTCACAGCTCACCGCTTTCTCCTGTACAATTACTGATAATACCTCTATATACAGTAGATAACACATTATCCACCATTCACAATAGGTGATGTCACAGCTCACCTCCTCCCCCTGCTGTACAATGACTGATAACACCCCTATATATAATAGATAACACAGGATCCACCATTCACAATAAGTGATGTCACAGCTCACCTCCTCCCCCTGCTGTACAATGACTGATAACACCCCTATATATAATAGATAACACAGGATCCACCATTCACAATAAGTGATGTCACAGCTCACCTCCTCATCCTTCTGTACAATAATTAAAAATAACTTTAAAATGTACCTCTTATTAAAAATCCTTCCACTGTTTAAGATTAAAAACAGAAAATAATGTTACTTTTCTTTTACCTCTCGTTGCTTAGGTTTTGCAGTCTATTGATGATGGACGGTTTTATTCGCAGGGGACTGATGCGTTCACGTTGTTTGCTATGAAGCTTACAAGCATCGCTGTGTACTGGGCCAGACGGCTGAATCCGGCCAGGTTTAGTGACCCTGCGCTTCTCCGATGAGGCCGAGGGAACGCTGCCTCTGCGTGCAACATCGGAGAGTGCACAGAGTTACAAATAAGCAGCGAACCGCCCCAAAGTGTTGGCCATTTTCCGCCTTCTTTTAGCCAAAATGTATCTAAAAATGTTGGCTTGAAATAATCCGGAAACGGCCAAAACGTTGCGATGTGTTGCTGCTTGTCTGCAATTTTATTGATGGCATAAAAGCTAGGATGTTTCATGAAGCATTCCGGAGCCTCGGATACAATAAGTAACAGTAACAATCCGCACTTTTCATGATTTTTGCATTTTCAACTCAAATTATTTGGCAATTAAATAAAAAGCATGGGTGCTCCACATTGCCGGCATAGCGAGACACGGCATCTAGACGATGGCTCCGAGATCTGCACGATGGCAACTGAAAACAACGGCATTTGTTCTGGAGGAGCGAGGGTATTTCAACAATAGCTGTGGATAGAGGTGAACACATTGCCCTGTAATAAATCAAGTTGGTTACAAATTTCCTCCAAAATTTGGGCTTTAAGGAATCTAAAATACTTGGAGTTTCATTTGTGGGCTTCCTGTAAAATGGTGTCCTGGCATTCCACTGATTCTTTTGAGGAAAAGGGGGTAAGTTTTGCACAATCTTTGCCAACTGTCATGGCGGTGTTCAGATTGCAGATTCTCACATTCCACCCGATGATTTCTCTGGTGTATGGGATCAATACAGGTAGACTCGGGCATTGACCTGCTATATGCTGATTCATAGGCAGGCTAGCAAGAGTTAATCTCTGCTGGTCTGCTTGCTCCTTTGGTCACATGTTATAGGCAGGCCTATCACATCTGCTCCCTTCCTATTTATGCTGGTTGAATCCATCCACCCATGCCAGCTATAGTTTATTCTATGTTTGTCTGGGGAGGTGTGGTATCTCAGACTTACTGGTGAAAGTTGTGCTTTTTGCTTGGAGCGGTTGTGGACTTTACCTCTGTTGTTTTTTAGCTTCCTACCTGCTCTTGTTTTCCTCCTGAACCTCTTATTGTCTTTACCTTTGTGTGTGTGCTGTGTGACAGTATTGGTTTTCCTTTGTCTATCTATATCTGTGATTTGTGTGTCCTATCCCTCCCTTTTGGGAAGGGAAATCAGATCAGGACTGGTCAGGAGCAGGGAGAGGATGGAGGCTCAGGCATCTCCACCATCAGGAGTATCCTAGAGGTTAGTGATAGCATAAGGTCCCCCAGCTTGAAGGACAGCCTAGGAACTATGGTTCCCCGCTATCCCAAAAGATCCCATTCTCCTGTTCTGGGATCACCGCTCACCTGTCCTGCCGCAGCAGCAACAAATGTTACCAAAACTACAGTGACATTATTTCGAAAAATTTTAAGTAAAAAAATAAAAAATAATGACAGGTGAAAGAATATTTCCCCCAAGTTTCTTTCCTTTGACTGCTGTAGCTGTTAAGTCCCAACGCACGTGACGCGTGATGGCATGGCACATTGCCCCCTGCTCTCCCGGCCCCCGCCATACTGTTCACAATGAATGGAGCAATAACATCATCAGGATATTCTGCACCTGCCGCACCTTCAACGGGGGCTCCTGGAATAGATATTTAATTGACGATTTTGGCAAGAAAAACAATAAGGCCAAACATAAGTAATAATAATTACCGTAAAGAGCTTGACCCTGAAAAGCAAAGGTTTCCCGCCGAGGTCAGAAGTCTCTGGTATCTCCGTTCCTGTTGCAATTATTTTTTGTTGATGTGGAAAAGAAAATGTATTTTTGTAAAAGCAAAGAATAAAAATAATAATAATAAAAAGAAAAAAAAAATTAAAGAGCGCGGAGAAATGATAACAATAAGAGAATGGAATGAGATGTTTTCATGTCTGTTCCCTACGAATATAGAACCAATAAATCTTTAAAATAGGAAATGTAACAGGTCATTAAAATAACATTTACTGACATTACTCAAAAGAACGAACCTTCAGTGAAGTCATTTCGAGTAATTACTCGTTAACTTTAATTATCTTACTTGTATGAGGCAGTGGAAAGCTAATCATTGATACCTTGATTGGTCGCTGTTTTTGTGCTGATATGGTCCTGTACACAATGTAACGTTCCCTCGTTTACCCCTCCCCCGTGCTGGTTTTACACTTAAGCTTCCCATACACTATAGAGGACCATCACCCCATCATCGCCCCCGTGGCCAAAAGCCAATCTCCCTGACCTCCCCGTACACCGTACGTGCCCCCGGGCTCATCCACATGAAGACTCCTCCTGCAGGAACCTAGAAATAAGTAGACTTGCTGAAATCCAGCTCCAGCCGACTGTTCATATGCAAGGATTGGACATGTTGAAACCCAACAGGCCTGATTTATCAGTCAGGAGAATCATTTTTATTTGTTATCTCAACTTTATTACTTTTACATCTCGAGCCCAGATCTTATGGAAAATCATGTAATTATGGAGTGTTATCAATAGGAAAAGAAACCAAACACTTATGTCTAATACAGACCATTTCTCCCCTCCAGACCTATATATTTTAATCTAAACACCTCTGTGCTCTTTAAATCCATTTGCCCCCTCCAGATGCAGCTCTTCTCCCTAAATTTCTCTGTTCCCTACAGACAAATTTCTTTCCACTAGAACTGTGCATTTTGGCTAAGATTCCTCTGTCCCCCCAGGCCCCTCTGTCCCCCCCAGACATCATTGCTCTCTGTAGACACCTCTGTCCCCTCCACGCCCCTCTGTTCATTCCAGGCCTCTCTGTCCCCTGTAGACATCTTTGTTCTCTGTAGACTCCTCTGTCCCCACCAGGTCCCTCTGTTTGTTCCAGGCCTCTCTGTCCCCTGTAGACATTTTTGTTCTCTGTAGACTCCTCTGTCCCCACCAGGCCTCTCTGTCCCCTGTAGACATCTTTGTTCTCTGTAGACTCCTCTGTCCCCACCCGTTCCCTCTGTTTGTTCCAGGCCTCTCTGTTCCCTGTAGACATCTTTGTTCTCTGTAGACTCCTCTGTCCCCACCAGGTCCCTCTGTTTGTTCCAGGCCTCTCTGTCCCCTGTAGACATCTTTGTTCTCTGTAGACTCCTCTGTCCCCACCAGGTCCCTCTGTTTGTTCCAGGCCTCTCTGTTCCCTGTAGACATCTTTGTTCTCTGTAGACTCCTCTGTCCCCACCAGGTCCCTCTGTTTGTTCCAGGCCTCCCTGTCCCCTGTAGACATCTTTGTTCTCTGTAGACTCCTCTGTCCCCACCAGGTCCCTCTGTTTGTTCCAGGCCTCTCTGTTCCCTGTAGACATCTTTGTTCTCTGTAGACTTCTCTGTCCCCACCAGGTCCCTCTGTTCATTCCAGGCCTCTCTGTCCCCTGTAGACATCTTTGTTCTCTGTAGACTTCTCTGTCCCCACCAGGTCCCTCTGTTTGTTCCAGGCCTCCCTGTCCCTTGTAGACATCTTTGTTCTCTGTAGACTCCTCTGTCCCCTCCACATCTCTCTGTTTGTTCCAGGCCTCCCTGTCCCCTGTAGACATCTTTGTTCTCTGTAGACTCCTCTGTCCCCTCCACATCTCTCTGTTTGTTCCAGGCCTCCCTGTCCCCTGTAGACATCTTTGTTCTCTGTAGACTCCTCTGTCCCCACCAGGCCTCTCTGTCCCCTGTAGACATCTTTGTTCTCTGTAGACTCCTCTGTCCCCACCCGTTCCCTCTGTTTGTTCCAGGCCTCTCTTTCCCCTGTAGACATCTTTGTTCTCTGTAGACTCCTCTGTCCCCACCAGGTCCCTCTGTTTGTTCCAGGCCTCTCTGTCCCCTGTAGACATCTTTGTTCTCTGTAGACTCCTCTGTCCCCCCCAGGTCCCTCTGTTTGTTCCAGGCCTCCCTGTCCCCTGTAGACATCTTTGTTCTCTGTAGACTCCTCTGTCCCCTCCACATCTCTCTGTTTGTTCCAGGCCTCTCTGTCCCCTGTAGACAGTAGACTCATCTGTCCCTTCCCGATTCATCTGTCCACTTCAGACACCTTTGTTTTCTATAGACTCCTCTGTCCCTTCCTAATCCCTCTCTCTGCCCAATCCCCTCAAGGCATCATTGTTCTCTGTCCTCTCCAGGCCCCTCTATCCCCTCAAGGCATCATTGTTCTCTGTCCTCTCCAGGCCCCTCTATCCCCTCAAGGCATCATTGTTCCCTGTCCTCTCCAGGCCCCTCTGTCTGCTCCTGGCATCTTTTCTTCTATAGACTCCTCTGTCTCCTACAGGCCCCTCTGTCAACTCCGAGTCCAGATATCTTTGTCTTCTGTAGACTTCTCTGTCTTCTCCATGGCCCTCTGTCCCCTCCAGATCCTTGTGTCCACTCCAAGCCTCTGTCCCCTTCAGACATCTGTGTTCTCTGAGGACTCCTCTGTCCACTGTAGGCCTCTTTCCCTTAAAGACATCTTTGCTCTCTGTAGACTCTTTTGTCCCCTTCAGGCCCCTCTGTTAACTCCGGACATGTTTGTCTTCTGTAGACTCCTTTGTCTTCTCCAAGGCCCTCTGTCCCCTCCAGATCCTTGTGTCCACTCCAGGCCTCTGTCCTTTCCAGGTCCCGCTGTCTGCTTAGCCCACTCAGTCCCCTCCAGACATCATTGCCTTCTATAGACTCCTCTCTGTCCTACAGATCCTTCTGTCTTCTCTAGGCCCCTCAGTCCCCTCCAGACATCTTTGTCTTCTGTAGACTCCTCTGTCCTTACTGAACCCATTTCTCCACTCCATATCCCACAGTCCCAAACAAGATTATGTCTGTATTTCTTCAAACACCTCAGTACCATCCGGGGTAATGTCTCTCCTCCAGACTCCTTTGCCCATTCTGGATACCTCTGTTACCCTCCGGACATCCGTGTTCACCTTGAGAACCATCGATTTCCTTCAGATCCATAACTCCTATACAAACATCTCAGTCCCTTTCAGAAGCATCTCCTCTCCATATCCTTTTGTTCTCTCCAGATCTCTCTTGTATTTAGTCCCTTATCCTCTTCAGACCTTCTCCCCTCTCCATATCCCCTATGCTCCATTCCAGACCCCATCAGACCCATATTTTAATTTCCGACCTCTCTGTCCATTCTTTTCTCTTCAGACCCCTTTGTCCCCTCTCAACCCATGTCTCCATCTATTCCCCTTTGTCCCCTCCAGACATATTCGTAGAGATTCATCACTTTACAGTACTAAAGGGTCAGGTGTATACTTTTGTCCATTTATTGAGGAGCGCGAACGTTCTCATACAGGGACTCGACTTTTCTGGGTCATATCTCTCTATCAGATTGTCCTCTTTCCCATCTTTTGTAGAGGAGATGATAAATGTGACCTTACATGGTCCCTGTATTGGGGTGGAATTAGTTTTTGGGTTGCTTTGTAACTTGTAGCACAATCTTGTGATATAAGCTGCTTTCCTCTCCGGTATTAATCTCACGTTCACCCCCCGCACATTTGTTCCCATCTTTTCCGATTTGTTTTGCATTTACATTGTCTATTTTTGGCCCTTTCCTCAAATACAAAAGCAAATAAATATTTGATTTCCTCATCTGCAATGTCAGAGCAGGAATCCTCTGTTTATGGCAGCGGCGTCTTTTGCCTGTCATTCCAGTGGCGGTATCACGGTGCACAGCCGGTTCCAGTCTCACCGGTTACAAACCACTTTCTGTAACAGTTTGAGGTCCACATGCAGCCGCCTGATCGGAGAAATGGCTCAGGATTTGCAAAACTTTTCCTGCCAAAGTTTTCTTGAAAGGATACGGTATGCTGGGGATTGTACATTTTGGAACAATGCCTTTAGATGAAGACAATTGGCTTCTGTCTCATGAGGATCTTCTTCTGGATCAACAGATAGATGTCACTATGATGCCGGTTACTTACCTGCCATGACTGCAGCGCTGTCATCTCCGTCTTCCTTTCCTGGTGGTCAGCTTCTTCTGCTCCTCTACTCCACCCCTTAGGCCCTGTGCGCACTAGGCGTTTTTACCCGCGGTTTTACCCGCGGTTTTGCTGCAGAAATTTCTTGAGAAATGTTTGTGTCATGATTCGCCTCCCTAGCCACATGGCTAAGGGGTGGAGCCTTCTCAGGCCTCACTTCCGGCCCCTGGATGCCTTAAAAGCTGACACTTCCAGTGAACCAGTGCCGGCTATAAGCTTAGCTCTGCTTTGCCTGTGATTGCTGGTCCTGTGAGTGATATCCTGAACTGTCTGTTCCTGTGCCCTTGTCTGTGTTCTGTCCCCTGGTCGTCCCTCCTGTCCTGTGTCCCCCCTTCTATTTCCCCACTCGGTTGCTTCCTCTGGTACTGACCTTAGCCTGACTTTGACTTCGCTTCTGCTCGCTCCTCCGGTCCTGCTTCTGCCCGTACGGTGTTTGACCCAGCCTGTCTCACTATTCCTCACATACCCTGCAGTTCTGCCTCTCAGCTGTGCTGATTAGGCAGTGCATGAGAACGCTGTGCATTTCCTTCCTGGTTCTCATTGCTCTGTGTAGTGTCGTCTGCTGCAGAGCTCTGGCTCCCCATGGTGGCAGCATTACAGTTTGTAACCTTTCTGCAGACATTTCCCAGAAAAACCTATGGGGAAAAAAAAAAATAGCTGTGCGCACACTGCGTTTTTTTCTCAAGAACATTCTTTCTGCAGAATTTCTTGAGAAAATGTCTTGAGAAAATGGGCATGTCACTTGTTTTCCACAGGTACCTGAGGTTTTTGCCATAAATAATGGTAAAAATCCACGGGGACCAACTTGCGGCAAAACCGCGGCAAATTGCGGCAAAAACGTGGGTGTGGTTTTACCGTGGTTTGTGCAGCGGGTGCGGGATTCTTTCACAGGGTCCGACTTTTTCTTAAGAAAAAGTCACTTTCTAGTGCGCACATAGCCTAAAGTAATGTATCTAGGCACTTTAGGCTGGCTTAGGCAGATGGAAAGCTCAACACTTCTGCCACTCTTTTGTACTTTGCTTTATTAATGAGTTACCGAACATACTCACCTTCATCCACCATGCCACTCAGTTCTACTGGATTAAAAAACTGATTTTCATGATATCCTCAGCTCTGCTGTGCTGCTGGGCTCTGCTACATCACCAAAACTGAATCTTCTGATGTACTCAGCTCTGCTGTGCTGCTGGGCTCTGCTAACCCATCAAAACTGAATCTTCTGATATGCCCAGCTCTGCTGTACTGCTGGGCTCTGCTACCTCATCAAAACTGTGTCTAATAATATGTTCAGCTCTGCTGTACTGCTGGGCTCTACTACTCTTTTCATATACTAAGCTCTGCTTTAGTAGTAGGTTCTGCTACCTCATCAAAACTGAGTTTTCTGATATGCGCAGCTCTGCTGTGCTGCTGGGCTCTGCTACCTCATGAAAACTGTGTCTACTGATATGCTCAGCTCTGCTGTACTGCTGGGCTCTGCTACTCTTCTCATATACTAAGCTCTGCTTTGGTGGTAGGTTCTGCTGCCTCATCAAAACTGAGTTTTCTGATATGCGCAGCTCTGCTGGGCTCTGCTACTTCATCAAAATTGAGTCTTCTGGTATACTCAGCTGTGCTGTGCTGCTGGGCTCTGCTACCTTATCAAAATTGATTATTCTCATATATCTAGCTCTGTTCTGCTAAGGGGCTCTACTGCTTCATCAAAACTGAGACTTCTGAAATGTTTATAGGCTGCTGGGCTCTGCTACCTCATCAAAACTGAGTCTGCTGGTCTATTCAGCTCTGCTGTGCTGCTGGGCTCTGCTACCTCATCAAAACTGAGTATTCTCATATATCCAGCTCTGCTCTGCTGCTGGGCTCTGCAACATCACCAAAACTGAGTCTTCTGATATATTTATATATGATGTTCTGCTGGGGTCTGCTACCTCATCAAAACTGCGTCATCTGATATGCTCAGCTCTGCTGTACTGCTGAGCTCTGCTACATCCCCAAAACTGAGTCTTCTGATATATTTATATATGCTGTGCTGCTGAGCTCTGCTACATCACCAAAACTGAGTCTTCTGATATAATCAGCTCTGCTGTGCTACTGGACTTTACTACCTCAGCAAAAGTTAGTCTCCTGATACCATCAGCTATGTTGAACTGCTGGGCTCCACTACATCACCACAAGTATACCTCCTGGTATTTAAGACTTTGCTACATCATTAGGCAATGCTACATCGCTATAAATCAATCTCATTAAAAATCCAGGTTTGTTGTGATTTTCCTGTCATTCCTGGCTCTGCTGTGTTTCTAAGCTCTGCTACATCACCTCAAGTGATTCTCATGAACCCTGTTGCTTTTTTCCATTCATCTGCACTATAATCCTGCGCCATAAGAGTCCACATTAATGTGCCGCTATCTTGACATCATCTGTGCAGCACGGATGGATGACGACGGTGCTGTAGAATAGGGCAGTATGAACAATGGAGGCTGCAAAGACTGGACGGCACAGTGTAATGTAAAAGATGATAAAGAAGATCTTTTACATTACACTTCCGATGTGCCGTCCAGTCTTTGCAGCCTCCATAGTTCATAGTGCCCTATTCTACAGCACCGTCGTCATCCATCCGTGCTGCACTACAACTGCAGATCCTGACAAAGCGCTCCAAGAATCAACCTGAGCAGATTCCCTGTCCTCATAGAATGTAAAATTAAGGTCTGCTTTTTTTTTTTTGGACCCTTCCCAACTGTATGGACACATCAGAAGTATCAACAGTTAGAAGAGTTGAAAACTTTACCTCTGCTCTGTGAAATTTTGTATCAAAAGGAGTAACATCAAAAATCAAAAATAAATCTGTGGAATCCGACTACACACAACATTGTTTTGTAGTCTGTTACCAAGGAGACTCTAAGATGCTGTAGACGTAAAATAATATGTGATTTTTTCATTAAGACGTTTTGCAGTGTTGCTTTTTTTATATTAAATGCATTGGAAAAATAAAACAAATCAAGGAAAAAAATATTCATGGCCTTTAAAAACACATAACGATGGACAATAGATGTTTAGATTCATAGTTTAGTCTACACGAAATGTAGCAGGCGGAGAAAATATGTAGCGGGATTAGATGCCGCAGGCGAGCATACACATCTCCAAACTGAACCGCTGGATCCTTTGATGTGCTCTATCTCTGATGTTAGGTGCATTCACATTTGCCTGATGTGTTTCTTTGCAGGGTCTGGAGCTCCTCTCATCAGCAACGATGGGCGCACCACAATAAACGTCATTGTTATAAAGACCATGGATAATCCAAAAACAGAGTGCCGGGAGGTGAGGACGGATTACTCAGATATCTCAGCTGGACTCCGGTATTAAAGAGACGAAAATGAGGAGATGCCGCATGCACAAATCATAAAATACTCTGACTTCTGCACGCTCTGAGGATCAGAGTAATAGATGGATGTAAAGTCCAATGAGCCCCGGAGCAAAATTTTACCTAGTGCCACGAGGGTCTCCTCTCCTGGGGAGACTTGCCTTGCCTTGTGAGACTCTGGATATTTAAGATACTGGCCTTCTTTTAGAGCAGCAAGGGTTAAGGACTCTGATAGTTTCTTGTTAGTTAGTCTCAGGTGCAGCTGCTTTGTGACCATTCCCATTTCCTTAAAATAGTCACATGTCCCATTACCTGATGCCGGTTATAGAATTGCATCCCATTCTGAACTGACCACCGTTGAAGGAGGAAGTTTGTGGAAGCTCTTGAAGCCGTACAGATTGCAGCCCTGATGTTAAGCTTCAGCAGTGAAGGTGCTGATCTCTAGTCTCCTGCAGCCCTGGTGTTAGGCTTCAGCAGTGAAGATGCTGATCTCTAGTCTACTGCAGGCCTGGTGTTAGGCTTCAGCAGTAAAGGTGCTGATCTCTAGTCTCCTACAGCCCTGGTGTTAGGCTTCAGCAGTGAAGGTGCTGATCTCTAGTCTCCTGCAGCCCTGGTGTTTGGCTTCAGCAGGGAAGATACTGATCTCTAGTCTCCTGCAGCCCTGGTGTTAGGCTTCACCAGTGAAGATGCCGATCTCTCGTCTCCTGCAGCCCTGGTGTTAGGCTTCAGCAGTGAAGATGCTGATCTCTAGTCTCCTGCAGCCCTGGTGTTAGGCTTCAGCAGTGAAGATGCTGATCTCTAGTCTCCTGAAGCCCTGGTGTTAGGCTTCAGCAGGGAAGATGCTGATCTCTAGTCTCCTGCAGCCCTGGTGTTTGGCTTCAGCAGGGAAGATACTGATCTCTAGTCTCCTGCAGCCCTGGTGTTAGGCTTCACCAGTGAAGATGCCGATCTCTCGTCTCCTGAAGCCCTGGTGTTAGGCTTCAGCAGTGAAGATGCTGATCTCTAGTCTCCTGCAGCCCTGGTGTTTGGCTTCAGCAGGGAAGATGCTGATCTCTAGTCTCCTGCAGCCCTGGTGTTAGGCTTCAGCAGTGAAGATGCTGATCTCTAGTCTCCTGCAGCCCTGGTGTTAGGCTTCAGCAGTGAAGATGCTGATCTCTAGTCTCCTGCAGCCCTGGTGTTAGGCTTCAGCAGGGAAGATGCTGATCTCTAGTCTCCTGCAGCCCTGGTGTTTGGCTTCAGCAGTGAAGATGCTCATCTCTAGTCTCCTGCAGCCCTGGTATTTGGCTTCAGCTGTGAAGGTGCCGATCTCCAGTCTCCTGCAGCCCTGGTGTTTGGCTTCAGCAGTGAAGATGCTGATCTCTAGTCTCCTGCAGCCCTGGTGTTAGGCTTCAGCAGGGAAGATGCTGATCTCCAGTCTCCTGCAACCCTGGTGTTAAGCTTCAGCAGGGAAGATGCTGATCTCTAGTCTCCTGCAGCCCTGGTGTTAGGCTTCAGCAGGGAAGATGCTGATCTCTAGTCTCCTGCAGCCCTGGTGTTAGGCTTCACCAGTGAAGATGCCGATCTCTCATCTCCTGCAGCCCTGGTGTTAGGCTTCAGCAGTGAAGATGCTGATCTCTAGTCTCCTGCAGCCCTGGTGTTAGGCTTCAGCAGTGAAGATGCTGATCTCTAGTCTCCTGCAGCCCTGGTGTTAGGCTTCAGCAGGGAAGATGCTGATCTCTAGTCTCCTGCAGCCCTGGTGTTACGCATCAGCAGGGAAGATGCTCATCTTTAGTCTCCTGCAGCCCTGGTATTAGGCTTCAGCAGTGAAGATGCCGATCTCTAGTCTCCTGCAGCCCTGGTGTTAGGCTTCAGCAGGGAAGATGCTGATCTCTAGTCTCCTGCAGCCCTGGTGTTTGGCTTCAGCAGTGAAGATGCTCATCTCTAGTCTCCTGCAGCCCTGGTATTTGGCTTCAGCTGTGAAGATGCTGATCTCTAGTCTCCTGCAGCCCTGGTGTTAGGCTTCAGCAGTGAAGGTGCTGATCTCTAGTCTCCTGCAGCCCTGGTGTTAGGCTTTAGCAGTGAAGATGCTGATCTCTATTCTCCTGCAGCCCTGGTGTTTGGCTTCAGCAGTGAAGATGCTGATCTCTAGTCTCCTGCAGCCCTGGTGTTAGGCTTCAGCAGTGAAGGTGCTGATCTCTAGTCTCCTGCAGCCCTGGTGTTAGGCTTTAGCAGTGAAGATGCTGATCTCTATTCTCCTGCAGCCCTGGTGTTAGGCTTCAGCAGGGAAGATGCTCATCTCTAGTCTCCTGCAGCCATGGTGTTTGGCTTCAGCAGGGAAGGTGCTGATCTCTAGTCTCCTGCAGCCCTGGTGTTAGCCTTCAGTAGGGAAGGTGCTGATCTCTAGTCTCCTGCAGCCCTGGTGTTTGGCTTCAGCAGGGAAGGTGCTGATCTCTAGTCTCCTGCAGCCCTGGTGTTTGGCTTCAGCATGGAAGGTGCTGATCTCTAGTCTCCTGCAGCCCTGGTGTTTGGCTTCAGCATGGAAGGTGCTGATCTCTAGTCTCCTGCAGCCCTGGTGTTAGGCTTCACCAGTGAAGATGCCGATCTCTCATCTCCTGCAGCCCTGGTGTTAGGCTTCAGCAGTGAAGATGCTGATCTCTAGTCTCCTGCAGCCCTGGTGTTAGGCTTCAGCAGTGAAGATGCTGATCTCTAGTCTCCTGCAGCCCTGGTGTTAGGCTTCAGCAGGGAAGATGCTGATCTCTAGTCTCCTGCAGCCCTGGTGTTAGGCATCAGCAGGGAAGATGCTCATCTTTAGTCTCCTGCAGCCCTGGTATTAGGCTTCAGCAGTGAAGATGCCGATCTCTAGTCTCCTGCAGCCCTGGTGTTAGGCTTCAGCAGGGAAGATGCTGATCTCTAGTCTCCTGCAGCCCTGGTGTTTGGCTTCAGCAGTGAAGATGCTCATCTCTAGTCTCCTGCAGCCCTGGTATTTGGCTTCAGCTGTGAAGATGCTGATCTCTAGTCTCCTGCAGCCCTGGTGTTAGGCTTCAGCAGTGAAGGTGCTGATCTCTAGTCTCCTGCAGCCCTGGTGTTAGGCTTTAGCAGTGAAGATGCTGATCTCTATTCTCCTGCAGCCCTGGTGTTTGGCTTCAGCAGTGAAGATGCTGATCTCTAGTCTCCTGCAGCCCTGGTGTTAGGCTTCAGCAGTGAAGATGCTGATCTCTAGTCTCCTGCAGCCCTGGTGTTAGGCTTCAGCAGTGAAGGTGCTGATCTCTAGTCTCCTGCAGCCCTGGTGTTAGGCTTTAGCAGTGAAGATGCTGATCTCTATTCTCCTGCAGCCCTGGTGTTAGGCTTCAGCAGGGAAGATGCTCATCTCTAGTCTCCTGCAGCCATGGTGTTTGGCTTCAGCAGGGAAGGTGCTGATCTCTAGTCTCCTGCAGCCCTGGTGTTAGCCTTCAGTAGGGAAGGTGCTGATCTCTAGTCTCCTGCAGCCCTGGTGTTTGGCTTCAGCAGGGAAGGTGCTGATCTCTAGTCTCCTGCAGCCCTGGTGTTTGGCTTCAGCATGGAAGGTGCTGATCTCTAGTCTCCTGCAGCCCTGGTGTTTGGCTTCAGCATGGAAGGTGCTGATCTCTAGTCTCCTGCAGCCCTGGTGTTAGGCTTCAGCAGGGAAGATGCTCATCTCTAGTCTCCTGCAGCCCTGGTGTTTGGCTTCAGCATGGAAGGTGCTGATCTCTAGTCTCCTGCAGCCCTGGTGTTTGGCTTCAGCATGGAAGGTGCTGATCTCTAGTCTCCTGCAGCCCTGGTGTTAGGCTTCAGCAGGGAAGATGCTCATCTCTAGTCTCCTGCAGCCCTGGTGTTTGGCTTCAGCAGGGAAGGTGCTGATCTCTAGTCTCCTGCAGCCCTGGTGTTTGGCTTCAGCAGGGAAGGTGCTGATCTCTAGTCTCCTGCAGCCCTGGTGTTTGGCTTCAGCATGGAAGGTGCTGATCTCTAGTCTCCTGCAGCCCTGGTGTTTAACTTCAGCAGTGAAGGTGCTGATGTCTAGTCTCCTGCAGACCTGGTGTTAGGCTGCAGCAGTGAAGTTGCTGATCTCTAGTCTCCTTTAGCCCTGGTGTTAGGCTTCAGCAGGGAAGGTGCTGATCTTTAGTGTCCTGCAGCCCTGGTGTTTGGCAGAAGCTTTGAAGTTGAAGTTTGTCCTTTTGTCTATGTTCCCCTGTCTATCTATCTTTCCCTGTGTAAGACCATTGTAGTTGTGTAATCTAGTGTACTCACCGACTTTCACACTTGCCAGGTAAGTAGAGGGACAGACAGAGACTAGACACATGACAGCGACGAGGGGAAGGACTCGTATTGGGATGTTAGGGGAGCTCACGGTTCAGAGACAAGTTAGTGGCAGGAGGTGTCCCAACCCCTACTCACTATCATTAATCCTATGCAGACATTCATGTTCACCCTCCCATATAACCAGAGGCAAATTAAGAATAGGCGGGGCCCCAAGCAGTTCAGAAGACCCCTTCCTGGTATATTGCCCCCCATCCTGGGCTCTTTACAGTAATATCTGTCCCCTATCCTGGTATATAGCCCCTCCCCTCCTTCCCGGGCCCCTTGCAGTAATATATGTCCCTCCATCCTGGTATATTGCCCCCTATCCTGAGCTCCTTGCAGTAATGTCAATACTATATGCTGGTATAATGTCCCCCGTCCTGGGCCCCTTGCAGTAATATTTGTCCCTCATTCTGGTATATTGTCCCCCCATGCTGAGCTCCTTGCAGTAACACCTGTCGGCTATTTTGGTATAATATACCCCATCCCGGGCCCCTTACAGTAATATATGTCCTCCCATCCTGTTATATTGCCCCCTATCCTGGGCTCCTTACAGTAATATCTGTCTCCAATCCTGGTATATTATCCCCCATCCTAGGCGCTTTCCAGTAACATATGTCACCCAATTTGCTATATTTCCCTGCATCCTGGGCCCTTTCCTATAATATTTGTCCCCCATCCTGGGATATTTCCAGTAATAATGTCCCTGTTGTTCGGTTCTCCAACAAAAATAAAAACCTCATAAACAATTCAACTCATTTCTTTTGTTGCCACGTCAGCTGTTGACCCCTGATTGGCTGACAATGTGTATTGTAGTGCGGGGACCTGGTGGGTCTGTGCAATGTCCCTCAAACCGGACCTTCCCCTAGTCTGTATCATGACATTATGCCGGAATTTAGGTAAAAGCATCCTGTTGGATCGGGGCCATTGGGTCCATGTGGCCGCTCAGAGGTTGTGATGGGGACTGCAGCCTAGCAAGGGTTTTGTTGGGATGTAGCAGGAATGTGTTGAATTGTATTATGAGAAATCAGAATTCTTAATAAAATATGTTGGATGGGTGCAGAATGGACAGGAATTTCCCGTCGTCATATACATGATATCATTAGATTGCAGTAACCGGTCCTATAAGCGGGCCTCATTTATCCCATGGGCACAGTCTATGCCGGTGATACTTGGTCTGGGATTGCCACATTTTATTTCTGATCCTCGCAGGAAGGAAATGCTTAAGATGATATCTGCAGCGAGAATAAGAAGCGTGCATATGCAGCAGTGCACAGCCAGCAGAATCCGCTCCAGACAGCACCCATGGCTTCATTACTGATTTACAAAGTATGATAAATATGACTGGATCAGCACAAGTCAGAGGCAGCGACTGTCTGCGGAGAAAGAAATCCTGCAAGACAAGAAGGCACCGACCACAGCACTGCTGACAATCCTCACCATACGCTGCACTGTGCACACACGTCAATTACTGCCAGATAACGAGCATCTACATATTATAATGTAAATTACCACATTATCAAGAACATATAGAAGTAACTTACATTACATGTTTACTCATTGTGTACACAAATTCTATTTCTTAAATGACCTCCTGTATTATACTCCAGAGCTGCACTCTCTATTCTGCTGGTGCAGTCACTGTGTACATACATTACATTACTGATCCTGAGTTACCTCCTGTATTATACTCCAGGGCTGCACTCACTATTCTGCTGGTGCAGTCACTGTGTACATACATTACATTACTGATCCTGAGTTACCTCCTGTATTATACTCCAGAGCTGCACTCTCTATTCTGCTGGTGCAGTCACTGTGTATATACATTACATTACTGATCCTGAGTTACCTCCTGTATTATACTCCAGGGCTGCACTCACTATTCTGCTGGTGCAGTCACTGTGTACATACATTACATTACTGATCCTGAGTTACCTCCTGTATTATACTCCAGAGCTGCACTCAGTAATGTAATGTATGAACATGTTGAGTGCACCAGCAGAATAGTGAGTGCAGCTCTGAAGTATCATACAGGAGGTAAATTCAAGATTAGTACAGGATCAGTAATGTAATGTATGTACAGAGTGACTGCTACAGCAGAATAGTGAGTGCAGCTCTGGAGTATAATACAGGAGATAACTCAGGATCAGTAATGTAATGTATGTAAACAGTGACTGCACCAGCAGAATAGTGAGTGCAGCTCTGGAGTATAATACAGGAGGTAACTCAGGATCAGTAATGTAATTTATGTACACAGTGACTGCACCAGCAGAATAGTGAGTGCAGCTCTGGAGAATAATACAGGAGGTAACTCAGGATGAATAATGTAATGTATGTACACAGTGACTGCACCAGCAGAATAGAGAGTGCAGCTCTGGAGTATAATACAGGAGGTAACTCAGGATCAGTAATGTAATGTATGTACACAGTGACTGCACCAGCAGAATAGTGAGTGCAACTCTGGAGTATAATACAGGAGGTATCTCAGGATCAGTAATGTAATGTATGTACACAGTGACTGCACCAGCAGAATAGTGAGTGCAGCTCTGGAGTATAATACAGGAGGTAACTCAGGATCAGTAATGTAATGTGTGTACACAGTGACTGCACCAGTAGAATAGTGAGTGCAGATCTGGAGTATAATACAGGAGGTATCTCAGGATCAGTAATGTAATGAATGTACACAGTGACTGCACCAGCAGAATAGTGAGTGCAGCTCTGGAGTATAATACAGGAGGTAACTCAGGATCAGTAATGTAATGTGTGTACACAGTGACTGCACCAGTAGAATAGTGAGTGCAGCTCTGGAGTATAATACAGGAGGTATCTCAGGATCAGTAATGTAATGTATGTGTACAGTGACTGCACCAGCAGAATAGTGAGTGCAGCTCTGGCGTATAATACAGGAGGTAACTCAGGATCAGTAATGTAATGTATGTACACAGTGACTGCACCAGCAGAATAGTGAGTACAGCTCTGGAGTATATTGAACAATCTTATGGAGAATCAGGATATAATGTATATAATGCTTTTTGTCTATATGTGACCAGGCTGTTGATGCTGTAGAGCATGTTAGTAGCGGTATAATGACGGTTGCGGTGCCTATAGAAGCTCATGGTGTTATAGCCGGATACATTGTTATTTATGCTATTTTTGGCTGCACACAATTTACATTGTCAGCGTGTTTTATCCGCACACTACATGTATGAGCCGCACCGGGAGACGGTAAACAGCTGATACGGCACACCGCTATTATTCCTTCTCGTCACTTTGTTACGCTGCGGTTGTCAAAATAAAATGCTTCTATTTCCTTCACCTCTGCTCGAGCGTCGCTCACCCCTGTCACTGCGTCACCCGGCTCCACACACGGAATCTGCCGCTGATACAACCAATTAGTGCAAATGATACACGATGGAGGGGTCACGGTGAGCCGGGGCGCGGATCTCACACTGGGGGCCGCTCAGCCGTTATTTCACAAAGCTTTACCAAAACCCTGCAAAATCCCCAAAAATCAGATTTGATTTATTTTATTTTTTTCTTAAATGTAATAATGTAACGATCAGAATTGAAACAATCAACAACCCTAATTACCGACATTTAACCCTTCCCCCACTTCGAAAATTAGTTTTTTTGTTTCTTCGCAAAATTCATATTTTTTGATTGACAGCGGAATTCAAATTGTTACAAAATAATTTGAGCAAATTCTCGGTAAAGGCAGAAAGTGGCGAATCTCAGGCGGCTCCTGGCGGACAAGGTCCGGGCTCAGCTCTTCAGAACACACGGTACATAAGGTCATGAAATAGGGCGCACCATCACTGCCCATGTCAGGGGGACCCTAGTATGCAACATGTGGGGTATTTCAGCCCCTCCCCAAGATTCAGTCACTGGACATCAATATGTAGGACGTACATTATATAGCAGTGCAGAGCTGAAGCTGTGAGGCCAGCGCTCGGGGGAGATATAACACTAGAAGCAGAGCGGATATTACACAGCAGGACTGAGCAGTGTAGCTGTAACTCCAGCTCTAAAGTGAGATAAAACACTTACTAGAAAACTGCAGCAGCCCTCCATGTGTCATCGCCTGTTGTGATTGGTGGATCCTGTTTTATCAGCTGTATATATAGAGGTGTTATCAGTCATTGTACAGGAGGAGGAGGTGAGCTGTGACATCACCTGTTGTCACTGGTGTATCCTGTTTTATCAGCTGTTTATTTAGAGGTGTTATCAGTCATTGTACAGGAGGAGGAGGTGAGCTGTGACATCACCTATTGTGATTGGTAGATCCTGTTTTATCAGTTGTATATATAGAGGTGTTACCAGTCATTGTACAGGAGGAGGTGAGCTGTGACATCACCTATTGTGATTGGTAGATACTGTTTTATCAGCTGTATATATAGAGGTGTTATCAGTCATTGTACAGGAGGAGGAGGTGAGCTGTGACATCACCTATTGTGAGTGGTAGATCCTGTTTTATCAGTTGTATATATAGAGGTGTTACCAGTCATTGTACAGGAGGAGGTGAGCTGTGACATTACCTATTGTGATTGGTAGATACTGTTTCATCAGCTGTATATATAGAGGTGTTACCAGTCATTGTACAGGAGGAGGTGAGCTGTGACATCACCTATTGTGATTGGTAGATACTGTTTTATCAGCTGTATATATAGAGGTGTTATCAGTCATTGTACAGGAGGAGGAAGTGAGCTGTGACATCACCTATTGTGATTGGTAGATACTGTTTTATCAGCTGTATATATAGAGGTATTATCAGTAGGCCTGTCCGCACCCAGACTGAAAAAGTCCAGATCTGCGCGGTGTGAAAGTTGCCCAGGTGCCGGACCCAGACTCGGGATTCCAGATTTTTGATCCAGATCCAGCACTCAAGAAAATAAAAAAAATAAAGGAAAAATAAAGAAAATAAGAATGAATCGAGCTGTTCATACTTACCCAGGCTCCGGTCCGGCTGTACGCTGAGCCTGCGCTGCTGTAATGCTGTTCCTGTGGCCTCCTTGGGCCGCTCATTTCATATGCACTGCTTTCCCTACCAGTCGGCCTGGCCTCTGTGATTGGTTGCAGTCAGACTCGCCCCCCGCCTGTGTGATGGCGTCTGCCTGCAGTCATCGCTCATTGCGGCTCATTCATTCTGCACTCACAGCGGGCAGTCATGCTCTATGGCCGCTCACTGTGAGTTTCAGATATAGCAGAACTGAATCGCCGTGGGATAACGTGTGGATTACGTCGGACCTTCAGGGGTGTTGGGGGTTAATAAAGTGGTGAAAGAGGGTGTGCTTTGTAATTTATTCCAAATAAAGGATTTTTTCTGTGTTTGTTTACTTTAATTTACAGATTTATGATGTGGCTGTCATAGACGCCTGTGCCATCACTAATCTGGGGTTTCATAGCAGCTGTGTGCTATTAACCCCTCATTACCCCAATTGCCACTATACTAGGGCTTCGGGAAGAGCTGGTAAAGTGCTGGGCTTGTCACATCTAATGGATGCGGCTGTTCTGGCTGGAGGATGATATTTTTAAGCTGGGTCTCTCCAGACTGAGAATACCAGCCCCCAGCTGTGGGGCTTTATCTTGGCTAAGTATAAAAATTGGGGGGAACCGCACATCAGGTTTTTTAAATATTTATTTATTTGCGGTTCCCCTTCTTTTGATACACAGCCAAGATAAGCGCAGGGCTGGGCTGTAGACATAGGCTTTATCGAGTATACCCATCCCGGAGCCTTGGTAAGTCCACCGCGCGCGCTCCCATTCCTCTATCCTTTCTACCACTATTTTTAATCTCCGATTCTGCTCCCCATAGACTTATATGGAGGCGGATTCCGGATTTTTTTTTAAAGGAGAGTAAGTCTCGTTTTTTTGCGAGTCCACCCAGCTCTAGTTAACAGTCATTGTACGAGAGGAGGAGGAGGTGAGCTGTGACATCACCTATTCTGAATGGTGGATCCTGTGTTAACACCTCTATATATACAGCTGATATCTGTCAGTGGACAGGAGGGGAGGAGGTGAGCTGTGACATCATCTATTGTGAATGGTGGATTCTATGTTATCTACTGTATATAGAGGTGTTATCAGTCATTGTACAGAAGGAGAAGGTGAGCTGTGACATCACTATTGTTAATGATGGCTCCTGTTTTATGTACTGTATACAGAGGTGTTATCAGTCATTGTACAAGAGGAGGAGGAGGTCAGCTGTGACATCACCTATTGTGAATGGTGGATCCTGTGTTATCTACTGTATATAGAGGTGTTATCAGTGATTGTACAGGAGGAGGAGGTGAGCTGTGACATACCAGTTGTGGTTGGTGGATTTTGAGTTAGCTGAGCAGTTGTATATAAATGGGTTACCTCTTATAATCCAGCCTCGGCTGATAATGAATCTGATGAGAACTTTTCCTAAATAGACAAGGAGTATCTTGGGCAAAAAGAATCTAAATAAGCTCCAGTTACCAATGTGAAATTACAATGTTACAATTTTTTTTCGCGATATAATAAATAAAAACTCTTGGCATTTTTTTTATATACAAATGTGACGGGTCCTTCTCCCATATCACACAATCAACAGAGCGAGAGATGGCGGTACATTCAAAGAGCATTTATTCCAAGCAAATCAAATGGTCCATAACATAATCCACTGCACAGAGGGTAAAATAGTAAAGAAAACACAAATATAGTCCGGTAATGGATAAATGTCCAGGTCTCTCTGAGGAGCTGCACCTTCAGCCCAGAGGATCAAGTTAAAGGGGGCTTTACACGCTACGATATCGGTAGCGAGCGTACCCGCCCCCGTCGTTTGTGCGTGACGGGCAAATTGCTGCCCGTGGCGCACAATATCGCTAGGCCCCGTCACACGTACTTACCTTCTTAGCGATGTCGCTGTGGCAGGCGAACAACCTCTTCGTTAAGGGGGAGGTTCATGCGGCGTCACAGCGACGTCACACGGCAGGCGGCCAATTGAACCAGAGGGGTGGAGAGCAGCCGCAGGAAAGTCACGCCCACTTCGTTGCCGGAGGACGCAGGTAAGCTGTTGTTCGTCGTTCCCGGGATGTCACATGTAGCGATGTGCGCTGCCTCAGGAACGACCAACAACCTGTGTCCACAGCGACCAACGAGATTTTGAAAATGAACGACGTGTCAACGATCAACGATAAGGTGAGTATTTTTGATCATTAATAGACGCTCGGAGCTGTCACATGATGCAACGACGTCGCTAATGAAGCCGGATGTGCGTCTCGAATTCCGTGACCCCGACGACATCTCATTAGATATGTCATTGCGTGTAATGGGGCTTTTAGTCCTACACTCTTCAAGTCATTAGGTAAGTCAACTTGAAGGGGTGAGAACTCTTCCCAGCTTGTATTTGGCTGTAGAGAACGAACAGGTCGATTTGGTGCAAGGTCATTCCTCAATCGACCAGCAGGGCAAGTGTTTTGCAGATGCCGAGGCTGCCCACATTGATAACATCTTCTCTGCGTCGTGGTCCTTCCAATGTGCATTCTTGAGAAGGCAGTGGGAGAACTTGGTGACAAAGGCCGGAAGCCATACACTCCAACAGGGGCATCTATGGTGCAGGGGTCAGCGGTACACTCCAACAGGGGCATCTATGGTGCAGGGGTCAGCGGTACACTCCAACAGGGGCATCTATGGTGCAGGGGTCAGCGGTACACTCCAACAGGAGCATCTATGGTGCAGGGGTCAGCGGTACACTCCGACAGGAGCATCTATAGTGCAGGGGTCAGCGATACACTCCGGTTGAGGTGGTGGTAACTCTTCCTCAGGCGGGATGGAATGCACAAAATGCACTGGACGAGATTGAGGTGTGTGGGACTCCCTCCGAGTCCTTGCGGGACAACTGGATTGCAGGTGCCCAGGTTGTCCACACCCATAACATCTCCTCTCTGTGATCCCCCCAGGCCGTGGTCGGAACTGTTGGGGCCCAGGATTGTGGGCCGTGGTTGTCATAAGCCTGTGGCTGGTTGGAGGGGCAGATATAACCGGAGAGGGTCGGGGAGCAGGAGCAGGCCGTGGCTTATTGTCTAGAAGCCGCCTTCATTGTGGTCGGATAGTAAGGGTCTCATCAGCCAGGGCTGCAGCTCTATACAAGGTGCCCGGCGTGCGTTCTCTGACCCATTCCCGTATTTCTGAGGGACACTTGTACAGAAATTGTTCTATAAGAAATACCTGTATAACGTCTTCCACAGTGAAGGCGTCTTCCGCTTCCAGCCATCTCCGACATGCCTCAGACATCTTATGGGCATACATCCTAAACGATCCCCCCGTGGTGCATGGGAGGTCTTGGAACTGTGCCCTATGTGAGTCTGGGGTGATGGCATGGTAATCCAGGATAGTCCACTTTACAATGTTGTAATCCCGGTTCTGCTGTGAGTCAATGGTGCGATAAGCCTCTGCAAGGCTTCCGTTCAGGAGTCCCACTAACAAACGCACCCAGCCAGAGTGGGGAATCTCCATCACCGCACATTGCTGCTCAAAGTCCTTGAAGAACCCTTCCACATTTCCGGAAGCCTCATCAAATGGCTTAAAGTCCGCCCGGGTGATCCGCACAGGCTCCTGGATTGCTGGGTTTACACTCCAACTCACATTACTGCCTCTGCCGGACTCCATTGCTTCTTGTCTCCTCTGTGCTCAGCGAGCAGCCTCCTCCTTATATTCCTGACATACACCTGGGCCCAGAGCTGCCATCTCTTCTTCATACCACACCACCCACTGGCTTTTTGGGGCAGGGATCACCGTCCCCAGTGTTTGTCCGTCAGACATCTGGGAGGAGGTAGACTGGCTCTCACCCACCAGTAGATCAATTAAGGCCTCTTTGCTCAGTTCCTGGTAGCTCAGGCCCAGATCTTTGGCTCTCTCATGTAGACTGGAAGCAGTCCAGTTTCTGTACTCACTCTGTGGGTGGATCTCCATTAGGCTGCGCTCTGTTGATCCCACCGTTGCCACCAGTTGTCACGGGGTCCTTCTCCCATATCACACAATCAACACAGCGAGAGATGGCGGTACAATCCAAAGAGAATTTATTCCAAGCAAATCAAAACGGTCCATAACATAATCCACCACACAGAGGGTAAAAATAGTCCAGAAACACGAATATAGTCCAGTAATGGATAAATGTCCAGGTCTCTCTGAGGAGCCGCAGCTTCAGCCCAGAGGTTCAATCTTCGTCCTTCTCTCTTCAAGTTCTCCAACAGACTGACAAATCCCCCAGGTAAGCAGAGAGTTACAGTAGGGGGATACCAGGCCCCCCTCCCCCAGACGTAGGTACAGGAACACTAAAGGGGGTGATTACCTACAGACAATACAATGTACAAACAAGCAATACAAAAAATGGACAGTGAATCAAGCATAAAAAAGGAACCTACGCAACAGGATACACAGTACACCATATCCCACCATCACAACAAAGAACACAAAAACATGATTTAAAAAAATTGGTCCTTATATGATCATAACTTCCCTTTAAGGACATTTAGGGAACATTTGTCAACCAACTTTGATTTAAATTGAATTTCCCAGCAAAATTTAAACAAATGTATCAAATGTGAATTTTAGTAAACTTTCTCATACTTAATGGGAAGTAAATATATAAACTAAAATAAATAAATAATAAAATCAAGGTCTGTATATAAGTATATTGATGCCTCCACTAGTGAAGCCTCTTCCCCGGCTGCAGAACCTGCTAAATACAGTATAATGGCGCCAGGTAAGTGAGATGAATGCCGCCCCGGCCGTGCTGCATTGGTCACACATAAGTGGCGGTGGCCGGGATGATTATTCTGGTTTTTGCATTGCTCACATAAGTGTGCTCAGTGAAGGAAGCCGGCAATGAGGGCTTTAGATGAGGGAGAAGCAATGTTTTGCAGTCTATTGATTTCTAAACTGCGATGATTTCCCCTATGCATGAAAAGGAATATTTCACTGTCTTGTTTGATCGTTTTGCTCTTATTGCAACTTTTTCCTATTCATCTGTCAAATTAAAGCTGTAAGATGCGTTACTGATCATCGCCCTTCACCGGCCGCACTGCTTTTATGTTATTTCCACTCTCAGCCAATTACTGTCACCTTTATTTATCACCACATTTTTATTAAAATTCATGAAAAATTTAAAGGGAAAGTTTCACTTGAGCATGCATAGTCCATATGAAGCTCGAATTAAAGGGATTGTCCAGTTAAACAAATATTTATAAATAAATGTGGCTGCCATTAGTTCTATAACTTCAGTCATCAGTGGCGCCCCAGTGTGGAGATATACGCTGCAGCTCCTGGTCCCAGCAGGTCTACTTTTGGCTTGTGCTTGACACAGAATAGCGTTTCCCATGTTGTCTCATCATCAGGGCTCGCAGTGTGTTTCTTGAACTGGTTGATTATCCCATTTGAATAGCTAAGTGTCACACGGTGTTTGGCTCTAAACTCGCCGAGTGTCATGGCGGCATCTGACGCTGTTCACACTTAAGAGTCAGACACTCCTCACTATGCCTCCTTTGATGCCTCTCAGTTGCACAGAGGCTCTGGCATCGACCAGCTGTGTGCTCATTACTGAGTTAATTCTGCTAGCCTGCTGGTTACCTCTTAAATCACATGTTGTGGGAGACCTATCACATTTACTCCCCGCCTTTTTAAGATGGTAGAGCCTGTTTTCCCATGCCAACTATAGCTTTTGCTAAACCGGTCCATGTGGTGATTGTATTACTTTGTGCTTGGAGTTGTTGTGTCATGATTTTAGTATGGCTTTGACTCTGCCAAGCCAGTGCATGTATATTGTCTCCAAGGTTAGGTCTGAGGGGAAGGACCTGTTCAGTCATGCCTCATTCTGGAGGTCACACCACCATATCTTGGTGTTTGTTACCTCCGGAATGTCACCAGAAATAATTTCTTCTCTGCAGCGTGCAACTAGTTCCTGTGAGTGTACTCTGATCTAGTGGTGCTACCCAGTACCATTCTCACTGACCTCTGTCCCTCCTGTAAAGCCTGACCTCCCTGGCCTCCTGACTCTGGTCCTGTTCCGTGTCCTCGCCTCCACTCCCTCCTCTGTGCGTACTTGTTCTCCCTGAACTCTGTCCCTCCTGCCAGTCTGTCATCCCTGTTCTCCTGACCCTGGTCCTGTTCTGTGTCCCAACCTCTGCTCCCTCCCCTCTGCGTACTTGTTCTCCCTGACCTCTGTCCCTCCTGCCAGTCTGTCATCCCTGTTCTCCTGACCCTGGTCCCGTTCTGTGTCCCAACCTCCGCTCCCTCCCCTCTGCGTACTTGTTCTCCCTGACCTCTGTCCCTCCTGCCAGTCTGTCATCCCTGTTCTCCTGACCCTGGTCCCGTTCTGTGTCCCAACCTCCGCTCCCTCCCCTCTGCGTACTTGTTCTCCCGGCCTCCGACCTTGGTTTGGTTCATTGACTTCGGTTTGCTTACCCCCCTCGGTACAGACATGACATCCAGGCATAGACCTTGGCAGACTGACTATCCCTGGGTTTGTGTTAGCGACCTCTAGTGGACCTCTGTCTTACTGCACTCAGGAGTTCTTCCTCTACCTGAGTCCCAGCACCCACTAGTGGTAGCTTTACATGTTGTGGAGTTCTCCAGTTATCTTCTTATTTTCCTCCTAAGCTCTTTTTGTCTTGGGTGTGTCACGTTCGTCTCCCTGCATGTAGAGAACCATGGCAGCTTTTGGACTGGAGCCTCTCATCTGGCTCGCTACATTTAAATTGGCTTTGTTTCTCTTGGCACTGAAGTGGTTAAGTGTCAGGTTTTTCTCTTGCAGCCTTTCCAAGCAGTCCCTTGCTGAGTGTTTTCATCTGCACTTACTTTGTAGTCACACCCTTCAGGGTTAAATAGTGTTGTATCCCAGCAATCCTAGCTGCAGATACAAAGTGTTTTGGTCTCTGGCCGCCTTGGAGGAAGGTTCTGCAGTAGAAGTTTCCTGTGCTCAGGCTATATCCTTTTGCCGATTTTTCCCCCTGTTTGCCTTTACTTCCCTGATGTCTTGTTAGTGCAGCAGTGAAGTCTAGTAAACCCCACCTGCCCCTCACTAGTCAGGGCTACTATAGGCTCTTCCGAGGGCCTCAGGTTCCTGTTCGGCGACAGTTGTGGAGACTGAGTTGCGAGGACTGGTGAGGAGAGGAGGGACAGCTAAGGTGAGATTAGGGCCTCCTTTTGTTTTTGTGTCCCCAGTGCCCAACTTTTCTTGTTATTTCTGTTGTGCATCAGACGCACGTAGGTCTGAACACACCTCGCCATGCTGTGTGTGTGTGTGTGTGTGTGTGTGTGTGTGTGTGTGTGTGTGTGTGTGTGTGTTAGAGGTTTAGTTTCCCCTGCTCGTCTATTTCTGTTGGCTTTATCAGTCTTGACCCAGCCTTCCACAGGGGCTGGAGGGAGGGGATTTAACATCAGGGCTGGTCAGGGGCAGGGCAAGGAAGATGGCTCAGGCATCATCACCATCAGAGGTCTGGTCTGGGATTAGGAATAGCTAGGGTCCCGTCCCCTAGTCTGAGTGTCAGTCTAGGAGCCCCGGTCCCCTGCTCTCCACCTATATTGCTACACTAAGTCAGCCGCCCTGTCTATCAAAGTTCCAGAAGACTCTCCACTTTCCTGTCCCCACTACCACTTATAAGGTCTTTAGAATGACTGGGAATCCCGTCAGCCACAGCAGGGCAACAAATGACAATGAAGGAAGAGAAAATCCAGTAATTCCATAAAATGTCCAGTATTTTATTCCCAATTTATTACAATCGAGTTGTCAATATGGAGAGGCAGCGCATTCTATTGTCCGCT